>NC_068365.1:87183687-87362519 GCF_020536995.1 Dreissena polymorpha
GTCACTAGGTCAAAGGTCAAGGTCACAGTGACAAAAGTCGTATTCACACAATGGCTAGCAGTACAACGGACAGCCCATATGTGGGGCATGCATGTTTACAAACAGCCCTTGTTTCTATAGATTTCAGCAAGACCCACCAAGGGATAATAGACATACAAGACCCCACTGTTGACATTATATGCTTACAGGCATTGAGGCAACTATACAGGAGTCAGAGCCTCTCATGATACAACAGGCCAGTGTTAACTGTGCTGATCGAATGCAATCTACAGGTTTCACTTTGGTTCTTTCAGAGTCCATGTCACTGCTGACAGTGAAGAGCCAGGCAGTCTGACCCATGATAGGAGGGAGCCAAGTGAAGAGCCAGCCAGTCTGAGCCATGATAGGAGGAAGCCAAGTGAAGAGCCAGCCAGTCTGACCCATGGTATTTCTGTTATCATAGAATAAAGGCCCACCTATTGATGATAAAGACATGACCCAACTGTAGACTATATATTCTAGTACAATTTGTCAGTAGATTGATCATGACTCGCAGATGACCCCTATTGATTTTGAGGTCACTAGGTCAAAGGTCAAGGTCACAGTGACCCGAAATAGTAAAATGGTTCTGGATGATAACTCAAGAACGCATACGCCTAGGATCATGAAACTTCATGGGTAGATTGATCATTACTCGCAGATGACCCCTATAGATTTTGAGGTCAAAGGTCAAGGTCACGGTGACCCGAAATAGTAAAATGGTTTCCGGATGATAACTCAAGAACGCATACGGCTAGGATCATAAACTTCATGGGTAGATTGATCATTACTCGCAGATGACCCCTATTGATTTTGATGTCACTAGGTCAAAGGTCAAGGTCACGGTGACCCGAAATAGTAAAATGGTTTTCGGATGATAACTCAAGAAAGCATATGCCTAGGATCATGAAACTTCATAGGTAGATTGATCATGACTCGCAGATGACCCCTATTGATTTTGAGGTCACAAGGTCAAAGGTCAAGGTCACGGTGACCCGAAATAGTAAAATGATTTTCGGATGATAACTCAAGAACGCTTTTGCCTAGGATCATGACACTTCATAAGTACATCGATCGTAACTCGCAGATGACCCCTATTGATTTTCAGGTCACTAGGTCAAAGGTCAAGGTCACAGTGACAAAAAACGTATTCACACAACGGCTGCCACTACAACGGACAGCCCATATGGGGGGCATGCATGTTTTCTATAGATTTCAGCAAGACCCACCAATGGATAATAGACATACAAGACCCCACTGTTGACATTATATGTTTACAGGCATTGAGGCAACTGTTGAAGACACCCACAGTCTAGAATCTATACAGGAGTCGGAGCCTCTCATGATACAACATGCCAGTGGTTGACTGTGCTGATCATATGCAATCTACAGGTTTCACTTTGGTTCTTTCAGAGTCCATGTCAACTGCTGACAGTGAAGAGCCAGGCAGTCTGACCATGATAGGAGGGAGCCAAGTGAAGAGCCAGCCAGTCTGACCCATGATAGGAGGGAGCCAAGTGAAGAGCCAGCCAGTCTGACCCATGGTATTTCTGTTGTCATATAATAAAGGCCCCATCTATTGATGATAAAGACATGACCCAACTGTAGACTATATATTCTAGTACAATTTTCTGTTGTCCAAGCCAATATATATTTATGCCACCCTTCGAAGAAGAGGGGGTATATTGCTTTGCTCATGTCGATCGGTCCGTCTGTCCACAGGTGGTTGTCATACGATTACTCAAGAACGCTTGGGCCTAGGATCATGAAACATCATAGGTACATTGATCATGACTTGCAGATGACCCCTATTGATTTTGAGGTCAAAAGGTCAGGTCACGGTGACCCGAAATAGTAAATGATTTTCCGATGATAACTCAAGAACGCTTTTGCCTAGGATCATGACACTTCATAGGTACATTGATCGTGACTTGCAGATGACCCCTATTGATTATCAGGTCACTAGGTCAAAGGTCAAGGTCACAGTGACAAAAAACGTATTCACACAATGGCTGCCACTACAACGGACAGCCCATATGGGGGGCATGCATGTTTTCTATAGATTTCAGCAAGATCCACCAATGGATAATAGACATACAAGACCCACTGTTGACATTATATGTTTACAGTCATTGAGGCAACTGTTGAAGACACCCACAGTCTAGAATCTGTACAGGAGTCAGAGCCTCTCATGATACAACATGCCAGTGTTGACTGTGCTGATCATATGCAATCTACAGGTTTCACTTTGGTTCTTTCAGAGTCCATGTCAACTGCTGCCAGTGAAGGGCCAGCCAGTCTGACCCATGATGACATGAGGCAGCCAAATCCTCAAGGTATGAACTAAATTTGAAGACGGGTTTTCTCTGCATTTTCTATCATTATGTGACAGAGTCTTATGTCATGACTGTATTAAAGTAAATGAGTAGTCCAAGTCAAGTGTGATGCTCTAGACGACCTCCTCTGTGATCTACAGGGTTACAACAATGTGCTTGTAAAAGTCCTTGTAAAGTACAAAGTAGGCAGTTTGCTATGAAAGTTAATGTTTAGTACTTGTTCTTCCAAGAAATGATAGTTCTGCGAACTGTCAGTTCTTATATGTGTGAAAAATTGGTTTAAAACTGGTGTTAAAACAGTTTCAGTTAGTTCATTTTACCTCCTAACATGTTCAGGTTTGTGCATTTTTATCAGGAAAACCTTGCTCTACAATATTCAATCATTGTATCACTTGCAGTGTTCTGCTGTGAAATTTTACTGTTGGGGACCCTTTAGGATTACAAAAGTGGGGACAAAAAGAAAAAATATGGGGACACAGAAATATTTTGTAGCAGAATTAAATGTGTGGAAACTAATAACCTTTAACTTGACTTTTAAACGTGCTTAAACTTCTTACAGTCAGGTTGTAACATTGTTATTAAAACTGGAACATTCAAAAAACTTTTTAACACTGTCAAACAGTTGTCAACATATTTACAAAACTTTGAAAAAATTTATGGTCATTGGACTCCGCATGTCAAAGTACTTGTTCGATAATTAGAAATACCGATAGTAAAGGCGTTTTCTTTTTTGCTTTATGCACAATCTGCATGTCATTTTGTTGTTGTCAACAGTGACCAAGGACATTTTGAAGCCAATTTTCTTGGAATGTACGTTTAGGGCAGACTTTTTTCGTAATTGCTAAACGAGTTGGGACTTGGGAAGACTCTGTTGGGTTGTTAATATTATTGTCATATTTTCTAATTTTACTTGCCGGAGGAAAAAAAAAAAATGGATTTTGTTTTCTTTGGCCTGTCACTTTAAGCCATTTGATAGGTTCGGAAATTTCCTTGATATCTGATTGGTTGTTATAATCTCAACTTACCAATGAAATAGAGTGTTAATATTAAATAAATTAACCATTGGCTGCGAAATGACGTCATGTCCAATGAAATAGTTTGTTCTGGTTACACATTCACTCGATTACTTTACCGACTTACAAATTGAATCGATTAGTTTTTATTTCTAATTCATGTGCGCCCGCGGACCCATATACAGAAAACGGGTGGGGACAAATATTTGTTTTTTGCGACAATAAACACAAGGGCGCATCCACGGCAGAACACTGACTTATGTTGATACTTTGTGTGCAAGGATCAATTCAGTAGAAAAGTCAACAAATAAAGGGCTTACAGTCACTGAACAAATGAGTTTGCTGCTTAGAGTGTATATTTTTCCCAAAAATATTTGAAAATTTCCCCTCTTGGAAGTGTAGTTCAATTTTAATCAATACCCTCGTTTAAATAATTCACAGAAAAGCCAAAAAAATGTTGATCTTTGAACATAAACATAACATGTTGATGACAAAAAAAGTTGGAATAATGTTTTTCTCTCTGTGTATGGTGAATTATGGTGTTACAACTTGATTTTGTATGTTACTTGCTTAGCATTGAAATTTCCCCTTTTACACGTGAATTATCCCCTCTCAGGGGACCCGACCCCTTTTCCCCAAAACTGAAAAAAAACACTGACATGATACTCATTGCTATTTTATTTTTTATATCTATTCTTGTTTTAGGGACAGGGACAAGAAAAGGAATGAAACGAAAGTGGGCCAGCGAAGAGAACATATGTTTCATGAACTTTTTTAGAGATGAATTAAGAGAAAAAAAAATGCCATCTGGCTCAAAAATAATGGGGTCCCTAAAAATACTTACCGGAAGAACAGTGGCCCAGATAAGGGCAAGGGTCCATAACATTATTATGGAAAAACAAAATGGAAAAAGAATTGTTGAACTGTGGAATATGTTTATGCCCCTGGTAGGGTGGCATATAGCAGTTGAACTGTCCGTCAGTCAGTCAGTCTGTCCATCTGGCCGAAAACTTATATGGCCATAACTTTTTCAATATTGAACATAGCAACTTGATATTTATACCCCTATTACAATTGTAATGGGGGCTATATAGGAGTCACGTTTGTCGGTCTGTCCCGATATTTCATCCGATCTTCACCAAACTTGGTCAGTAGTTGTATGTAGATAATGTCTAGATCAAGTTTGAATATGGGTCATGCCAGGTCAAAAACTAGGTCATTGGGGTCACTTAGTATGTTTTAAACTGTAAGTTTGTACGGACCATAGCTATGTTATTTATCGTTACATTTTTAAATGACTCGGTACATTTGTTCACCATCATGGAACGGTGTGTCGCGTTAAAAGAAATTACGTCAATATCTCAAAGGTCAAGGTCACACTTGGGAGTTCAAAGGTCAAATGCTTGTCCGGGCCATAGCTTTGTTTTTTATTGTGAGATTTTAAAATCATTTGGCACATTTGTTCACCATCATTGAACAGTGTGTCGGGCGAAAGAATTACGTCGATATTTCCAAGAACAAGGGCACAATTTGAGTTTAAAGGTAAAAAATGGCCATAATTGAGCTTGTCTGGGCAATAACTATGTTGTTTATTGTGCGATTTTAAAATCGTTGGCTCTTTTGTTCACCATCATTTGACAGTGTGTCGCGCGAAAGAATTACGGTCGATATCTTCAAACTCAAAGTTGTAGTTTTAGTTCAAAGGTCAAAAATGGCAATAATTATCTTGTCTGGGCCATAAATATGTCATTCATTGTAAGATTTTAAAATGACTCTGTACATCAATTTTGTTCAAAGTCATTGGAAGGCTTGTCATGTGAAACAATTCAAGAGTTCAAAGGTAAAAATGGCTATAAATGATAATGGCATAATGATTCTTAAAAAATCGCCATAAATTGTATTATCTTGTTTTGTGAAGACAGCATACAAAATAGTCTGTGTCAATGCGTTATGTGGGGGTATATGTCACGTCTGTGACAAAGCTCCAGTTGGCATGCATGTGCATCTTGTGAAGCTGCACATATTGAGTGGTGAAAAGTGAAGGTCAAGGTAATCCTTCAAGGTTAAATGTTAAATATATTGCTTCTGTCCGTCCGTCTGAAAACTTTAAAATTGGCCATAACTTTTGAGCTCACCTGAGTGCAACATGCTCATGGTGAGCTTTTGTGATTGCCTTTTGTCCGTTGTGCGTTGTATGTCGTCAACATTTTGCCTTGTGAACACTCTAGATGCCACATTTATTGTCTGATCTTCATGAAATTTTGCAGAACATTTGTCACATTGATACCTCGACTGAGTTCGAAACTGGGTCATGCTGGGTCAAAAATTAGGGTCACTAGGTCAAAAAAACAACAAAAAAACTTGTGAACACTGTAGAAGTCCAATCTTCATGTAACTTTGTCAAAATGTTTGTCTAAATGATATTTTGGTTTAGTTAAAAATTGGTTCCGGTCCGTTGAAAAACATGGCCGCCAGGGGCGGGGCAGTTTTCCTTATATGGCTATAGAGAAACCTTGTGAAAACTTTAGAAGTCAAAATGTTTGCCTAATCATCATGAAACTTGGTCAAAACATTGGTTTTATTTATATTTTGGACGAGTTTGAAAATGGTCCAGATCAGTGTGAAAAAACATGGCCGCCAAGGGGCGGGGGAGTTTTCCTTATGTCTTTAGTTAAACATTGCTAACACTCTAGAGGCCACATTTATTGTCCATTCTTCATGAAATTTGGTCAGAAGTTTGGTCTCAATGATATCTTAGACGAGCTGAAAATGGTTACGTTTGCTTGAAAAACATGGCTGCCAAAGGGCGGGGCATTTTTCCTTATATGGCTATATATGGCTATAGTAAAATCTTGTTAACACTCTTGAGGCCACATTTATTTTCCGATCTTCATGAAACTTGGTCAGAATATTCATCCCAAAAAATATCGTAGACAAGTTAAAAAATGATGCTGGTTGGTTGAAAAAACATGTCCGCCAGGGGGTGGGGCATTTTACCTTATATGGCTATAGTAAAACTTTGTTAAACACTCTATAGGCCACATTTATTTTCTTATCTTCATGAAACTTGGTCAGAAGATTTGTCCTAATGATATCTTGGATTAGTTCAAAAATAGTTTCGTTTGCTTAAAAAACATGGCCACCAGGGGGCGGGGCATTTTTCCTAATATGGTTATGTATCATGCTTTACTAAAACATTGTAAACACTCTGTAGGCCACATTTATTTTCCGATTATTATGAAACTTGGTCAGATGATTTGTCCTAATGATATCTTGGATGAGTTCAAAAATGGTTCTAGTTGGTGGAAAAACATGGCCACTAAGGGGGGCGTGGTATTTTTCCTTATATGGCTAAAGTAAAACCCTGTTAAAACTCTAGAAGCCATATTTATTGTACGATCATCATGACACTTTGTCAGAAGATTTGTCCCAATGATATTTGGACAAGTTTGAAATTGGTTCCAGTTGCTAAGAAAAACATGGCCACCAGTGGGCGGGGCATTTTTCCTTATATGGACTTATGAATCTTCTTGAAACTTTGTCAGTATATTAGTTTAAATGATATCTTGGATGTGTTTTTCACGTTGACATTTGAAGCTTTAACTTTGTATGATTCTAAATATGTGTCAATGCTGTCAGTTGAATTTTGAAATATGAAGTTTTACATTTTTTGTAGATTAAATAATTTGTAAAATGTTGCAGTTTCGTCAATCAGTTTTATAAGATATTGAGCTTTAGTTATGATGCAGATTGTAAGATTCTTAATATCTTTCAATATTGTGGATAAGTTTTTTGAGATATCAAGCTTTGAGTTTTATGCAAATTGTATGATTTTAAAATGTTTTTAATGGTGTTGATCAGTGTAATGAAGATTGCATAATTTTTATGTTTTAAATTCTGTCTATTGGTTTTCAAAATGAAAGACTTTGATTTTGTAAGTGCACTTTTATCTCCTGAAAGATTCTTTTCTAGTGTTTAGTTTATATTTTAAGGCTGTTTGCAAACTCGAAGTGAAAACAGTTTCTATTACAATTTGGTAAGGACATGACATTGCATATCTGATTTTAAAATGTACTTTGCTGGCAACGTGTAATTTTCTGAAATGTCTTAGTAAGACTGTTGTTTGCAATCAAAAGGTCTGTGCTTCAAATACAGGGTAATGCATGTTTTTTGTCCAAATTTATGGCGATTCAGACATTGTTCTATGTAAATTTGGGGTTTGCTTGAAGGTTCAGTCTATTTTTATGTCCCTCACTATAGTAGTGGGGGACATATTGTTTTTGTCCTGTCTGTTGGTTGGTTGGTTGATCTGTTTACGCCAACTTTAACATTTGCAATAACTTTTGCAATATTGAAGATAGCAACTTGATATTTGGCATGCATATGTATCTCATAGAGCTGCACATTTTAATTTTCTGAAAGGTCAAGGTCAGAGGTCAAATATATGTGGCCAAAATCGCTCATTTTATGAATACTTTTGCAATATTGAAGATAGCAACTTCATATTTGGCAAGCATGTGTATCTCATGGAGCTGCACATTTTGAGTGGTGAAAGGTCAAGGTCATAATTCAATGTCATAGGTCGAATATATGGCTTCAAAGCGGCGCAGTAAGGGGGATTGTGTTTTACGAACACAGCTTTGTTGTTAACTGCCTTTTTAGTCCCTTACCAGTGTTTCACTAAAGTCCGTGTACTTTGGACTCATTTCAAGTTGACATTTGAAGCTTTAACTTTGTATGATTCTAAATATGTGTCAATGCTGTCGGTTGAATTTTGAAATATGAAGTTTTTCATTTTTTGTAGATTAAATAATTTGTAAAATGTTGCAGTTTAGTCAATCAGTTTTATAAGATATTGAGCTTTAGTTATGATGCAGATTGTAAGATTCTTAATATCTTTCAATATTGTGGATAAGTTTTTGAGATATCAAGCTTTGAATTTTATGCAAATTGTATGATTTAAAATGTTTTAATTTGTTGATCAGTGTACTGAAGATTGTATACTTTTTATATGTTATAATTCTGTCTATTGGTTTTCAAAATGAAAGACTTTGATTTTGTAAGTGCACTTTTATCTCATTATGCCCCCCTTCGAAGAAGAGGGGGTATATTGCTTTGCTCATGTCGGTCGGTCTGTCGGTATGTCAGTTTGTCGGTCCGTCCACCAGGTGGTTGTCAGACGATAACTCAAGAACGCTTGGGCCTAGGATCATGAAACTCCATAGGTACATTGATCATGACTCGCAGATGACCCCTATTGATTTTGAGGTCAAAGGTCAAGGTCACGGTGACCCAAAATAGTAAAATGGTTTCCGGATGATAACTCAAAAATTCATACGCCTAGGATCATGAAACTTCATGGCTAGATTGATCATGACTTGCAGATGACCCCTATTGATTTTGAGGTCACTAGGTCAAAGGTCAAGGTCACGGTGACCCGAAATAGTAAAATGGTTTTCAGATGATAACTCAAGAACGCATATGCCTAGGATCATGAAACTTCACAGGTAGATTGATCATGACTCACAGATGACCCTTATTGATTTTGAGGTCACAAGGTCAAGGTCACGGTGACCCGAAATAGTAAAATGATTTTCGGATGATAACTCAAGAACGCTTTTGCCTAGGATCATGACACTTCATAGGTACATTGATCGTGACTCACAGATGACCCCTATTGATTTTCAGGTCACTAGGTCAAAGGTCAAGGTCACAGTGACAAAAAACGTATTCACACAATGGCTGCCACTACAACGGACAGCCCATATGGGGGGCATGCTTGTTTTACAAACAGCCCTTGTTAAAGATTCTTTTCTAGTGTTTAGTTTATATTTTAAGGCTGTTTGCAAACTCGAAGTGAAAACAGCTCTAGTACAATTTGGTAAGGACATGACATTGCATATCTGATTTAAAAATGTACTTTGCTGGCAACGTGTAATTTTCAGAAATGTCTTAGTAAGTAAGACTGTTGTTTGCAATCAAAAGGTCTGTGCTTCAAATCCAGGAAAATGCATGTTTTTTGTCCAAATTTATGTCAATTCAGACATTGTTCTGTGTAAATATGGGGTTTGCTTGTAGGATCAGTCTATTTTTATGTCCCCCACTATAGTAGTGGGGGACATGTTGTTTTTGCTCTGTCGGTCTGTTGATTGGTTGGTTGGTCTGTTTATGCCAACTTTAACATTTTGCAATATTGAAAGTAGCAACTTGATATTTGGCATGCAAATGCATCTCCTGAAGCTGCACATTATCATTGGTGAAAGGTCAAGGTCATCCTTCAAGGTCAGAGGTCAAATATATGTGGCCAAAATCGCTCATTTTATGAATTCTTTTGCAATATTGAAGATAGCAACTTGATATTTGCCAAGCATGTGTATCTCATTGAGCTGCACATTTTGAGTGGTGAAAGGTCAAGGTCATCCTTCAAGGTCAGAGGTCAAATATATGTGGCCCAAATCGCTTATTTTATTAATACTTTTGCAATATTGAAGATAGCAACTTGAAATTTGGCATGCATGTGTATCTCATGGAGCTGCAAATTTTGAGTGTTGAAAGGTCAAAGTCATCCTTCAAGGTCAGAGGTTAAATATATGTGGCCCAAATCGCTTATTTTATGAATACGTTTGCACTATTGAAGATAGCAACTTGATATTTGGCATGCATATGTATCTCATAGAGCTGCACATTTTGAGTGGTGAAAGGTCAAGGTCATCCTTCAAGGTCAAATATATGGGTCAAAATTGCTCATGTTATGTTACTTCTGCAATATTGAAGCTAGCAATTTTATATTTGACATGCATGTGTATCTCATGGAGCTGCACATTTTGAGTGGTGAAGGGTCAAGGTCATCCTTCAAGGTCAAACGTTATATACGGGGCATTGGGTTTCACAAACGCATCTTGTTGTGTATGTAATTAATTTTGCTTAATTTTTGTGATCCCCCGCCAACAGCGGAGGGATATTAATTTGGCATTGTCCGTCTTTCCGTCTGTCCGTCCGGCACTTTTGTGTCCGGAACCATATCTTGGAAGTGCTTTAGCAGATTTCATTGAAACTTGGTACGAGTATATATATATGGATAAGAGGATGATGCACGCCAAATGGCATTGTACATCCTTGATTAATAGCGGAGTTATGACCCTTTGTATTTGAAAAAAATGCTTTTTTTTGTGTGTCCAGAGCCATAACTTGTATCCAGAAGTATAATGGCGGGGGATATCAATTCAACGAATTTGCTTGTTAAATCAGTTTTTATTTTCATGATAATCATTTAGTTCGTACTGCAACTTATGATGGATTGTTACTACTATCTCCAATTATTTGTTTGTCATGGGTCCGTCACCATTTATCTCTTATATAATACTTGAATTGAGCATTTCGCAATCTGACAATCATGCATATCATTTATTAGTTTCATAATAAAACGTCTGACAAGGGTCAGATAATTTTAACATATATTGTTGTTATAATTTGTCATGTGTTGTATGAATAAATGACACTTCCATGATAGAGAAAATTTAAATATATTTTTAAAGACATTTGTAAAATGAAATGAAATAACTATACATTTTACAGTGGCTAGTCGTACGGCTAGACAAGAGGCTAGCCGCACGGCCCCGTACGGGTAGACAATAGGTTTGCCGTACGGCTCTGTACGTATAGCCTTTCCTATGGATATTGTCTAAGTTAAAGACAACCATTTTCAGTGAACTGATAAATTGCCTGTATGAAACCATATATTTATCCATTGTCTGAACGACAATTAAATTATTTGTGTGACTCCATTTCTGAGAAGTACCTTGGCCGTCATTGAATTTCATAATATCGATGCCGCAACTAATTAAAACAGTTTTCACTCCTTACATAGGAAAGTCGTCTTATTAAAGAATCAAATTAGAAACCGATTTAAATTATGTGTGTGTAAGTCAATTTCTAGAACGTAACTTTGACGGCTGTCGTCATTAAATTTCAAAATATCGATGCCGCAACTCTTTAATACAGGTTTTTCACGCCTTAGGAACGTCGACTTATTAATGAATCAAATAAGCAACCGTATGACATGAAAGGAAGCCGTGAAAGATGACGAATTTTTAAAGCGAGATTATACGATTTTTTCAAATATTTATTAATTTACATAAAATGTGTATAAAAAAAAAACAACTTATTAAACATATATTTGAACATAAACTTAAATAAAAGTTAAGAAGAACATGTGTCGATATATGCAAAATAAGCCAGATATTAAATTCTGAAATCGAAAATGTATGTACAGTCGAATTCGCCAGCATGTAAATCGTGCATGTACGATGTGAATCTAAATTTAGTTTAACGGTTCATTTTTAGTGTGAGCGTCAGCTAACGCTAATGTTTTTGCAAATCGGTATGTGCGTAGAAGCCTTAAAGGGGCCTTTTCACAGATTTGACATGTTTTGAAGTTTGTCATTAGATGCTTTATATTGATGAATGTAAACATTGGATTTTTAACGCTCCAGAAAAAAAAATCAAAAATAAAATTTAAAAATGGAAAAAAGTAGCCCGTACAAGGGCTCGAACCAGTGACCCCCGGAATCCTGGAGTAAAAAACGCTTTAGCCTAATGAGCTATCCTGCCAAGCATACATGAGAGGTGTATTCTATACCTGATATAAGCAATCTTCGTAGTTTCACAAATTTAAACGATAACAAAAGAACTCTCCAAATTATTCAATCGTTTCGCGTTGCAACGCTCTATAATTTTTAGGTTTTTAAATCGTGAAAAGATGCATATAATGGCTATATTAGACCATGGTTAATGTTCAGTAATACTGATTCCTCACAAATATCATAACTAAAACGAAAATTTGCGAATCTGAAACAACTATTTTCAATTTTGTCAATTTACCAAACCGTGAAAAGATCCCTTTAACTATGACATGGAAAGACAACCACTGTCCGTTGCAGCAGACTACACATTCTACTAGCGTCTGCTAGGAAAGATAACCACCACATTTGCCTGTTTATAGTCCACAACTCACTGGTGCACTGCAGTTGGTGTATATGAGTAATAGAGTTTAACAGCTTGTAAGACGATATTGGCCAGTCTAGTGTTTATCATTGAAAATCTGCACATACTGGCTGCTTTCAGAGAAAACAGGGCTTAATGCATGTCAAATAAGATAAGCCTGTGCATACTGATAAGCTTGTGCAATGCAAACACGCTAAACAAGGACGACATGTCTTATTTTATAATGTTTAAAGGGTCTCTTGTACTGGGATGACAATTTATGCATAAGCATTTAGCCCTGTTTTCCCAAAACGAAGCTAAAAATTTATTTTTTATTAATGATTTAAAAAAAAAACATCTGAACCTGTGCTTTAAGACACACTCTTTATAATTTTGAATGGATTGTGTCCATTCAAAACTTGCAATATAAAAAGCTATAACATAATTTTTTAAACTGAGTTGCGTCTAAACTTATACAACAACGAACACCTACAGTGACGTCAGCGCTTTGATAAATTCCTGCAACCATTTATTCGCCACACGAACACTAACTAAAAATACGAATGCTTCAGTTATAGGCTACTATTCCATCTGTCCGCAACCGCATATCCGCATCCGCAAAAAATAAAACAAGTAGAAATGCACTGCACTTATTCCATTCATCCGTATCCGCACGCGAATAGGCGTCCGCAATAGAACGCTCAAGTGAGCATTCTTGGGCTACTATTCCATCTATCTGTAAATGTATCCGTATCCGCAAAATATACGGACGCTATATTCCATTTATCCGCATACGTCGAACGTATCTTTATTTTTGTATATGGATAAAACTAAAAATTATAATTATTGAGATAATTATAATGAAGGACAAGCTGCTAAGCGTGAATTTAAGTAGATATAAGGTACAAATCATCGTTCTGTCCGTAAAAGGATACAAATGGTAAATACCTGAAACATCTTCTTTTAGTGCCTTGGCTATGATTTTCCATACATTTAAACTTTAAAGTATAATCAGAGTCACGATATGCAGAACTGCGTTGGTTGTATAATTCCGGGTATTTTTTCACGAATTCGATAGATTTTCAGTTTATTTTTTAGATGACAGCTACTCTCATCGTGCTAAATGCCGTCCGTATCTCGTCCGCATCCGTTTGCGGATAAATGGAATATAGCGTCCGTATAACGATTTTGCGGATACTGACGCGGATACGGATGCGGATGCGGATTGGTGGAATACTAGCCTTATTTTAGGAAAATATGTACGAAATATCTTCGTCACAATCGGCTCGGGCGCTTATTTGTCTTTGCTGCATATTACTGATTAACAGCACTAAATGACAATTCTATACTTTATAAGCCGTACGGCTAGACAATCTCAATAGGAAAGGCTATAATACGTACAGCGCCGTAAGGCTAGCCTATTGTCTAGCCGTACGGGGCCGTACGGTTAGCCTCTTGTCTAGCCGTACGGGACTGTACGACTAGCCACTGCCTTTAGTTATTGGAGGTTCTTATGTATTATACCCAGTCGCAAGTGGTATAGGCTATACTCAAATCTTTTCGTCCGTCTGTTATTGGATACTGTGATGGGTTATGTATCACATTCAATGTTGTTTTTTTTTGTTTATAAGACAAAATCAGATTTTTTTTCAAAATACCTTCCTTTTAACTAATTTGAAAGCATTTTTACAGGTCCATTCTTGCGAAGCAATAATGCAAGTTAAAGAACTGGTTTTACAAGTCCCTATTCGATATTTATGACATAACTATGACTAAAATCTTCAGAATAGTTCAAAGCACGAAATGAATATCTTTCTGTTGGACATGAGGAAGTGGACCGAATATCGATGACTGGATCATTTTCCACGAAGGCACATAAAACTACAGTAAAGTTCCGCTACTTTCAGCTTGGTCTTAATAGCATGTCGGACTTCATAATTAACAGGGTATTTTGTTCTTTATTCAATACTTTGGGACCATGCAATCTTGAAAAATTGCAATTTACAGTGTTCAATGTGGTCTTAATAGCGGTACTCTTCTTGTACTAGGAATCGCTGCGTGTTTTAGTCATTATCTTTGAAATCCTTTTCGAAGCTATCATAAAAAACATTTATACTCGTGTCACGCCAGGGTGACATCACGTCAGGTTTAAACACAATAAGTAAATACATATTGTTATAACGTTTAAATATTCGTTTGACTTCTATTTTTCATTTCAATTTAATAATCCTATAAATGTTTTGTTTTTGGTTGTCATATCTATTTACCATTAACGATCCGCAACTGTTTTACCTTTACGTATCTTTGCAATGAAACTGTTATAGCGACAACTGTTTCATTATAGCTGCTTGCATCACACGGACACCACTGTTATATAATTCAATGATTTCTACAAGGATGATTCTATCCTACATTATCTCAATTGTTTAACCAAGGACATTGTGCTTTTAAAAGTTCCGGCGACTACAAAATCACGCAACAGGAGAAAATAACACGATACGTAGTCAAATAATGCAAAAATTCAAAAAAATATTAAAATAACATTAAACACATATTTAGTTCACCATTGTGTCATTCCCTCTGTAAAATGAATTCGACTCAAAATGTTATTAAATGTATAATGCAAGGAAACCATGCAGAGCGATTCATGCATAGGCCACACAAATACAAACACATCTGATCGTGAGGATTTAATATATAAAGTTTGAGGTCGAGAAGATCTTAACCACAATTCTAATGCGAGTGTCGCAAGATATAACTATGCTCAAGGCCAACTCATTTTTTAGCAAACAATGTTTCGTATTTCAAGTGACACTATCTCAGGGACCCGGTATGTCGGTATCAAGTATCACAGAGTATACATATATAAAAAAATAATTGGGTCATGGGGACCCAGATACGAGGTTTAAAGTAAAAAAATGTATATGTTATTTGTCTGCAGAAATAACTAGATATATTAAGTTTCGAGTTATATATAGGTTGTTGAAGGTAATTCGCATAAAACACGCTATTTTTCAGTTGGATACTAGCATGGGAAAGGGAAGTACCCAACACTCCGGAAATATATCACAGACCCTATAGTTAACCCAGTATGAGTATATATATATATATATATATATATATATATATATATATAGATATATATATAGATATATATATATATATATATATATATATATATATATATATATATATATATATATATATATATATATATGTATATATAATTTTTTTTTCATTTATATAACAGCTTTTAAAACGATCACATGTATTATTATCACATTTGACAAATGAAAGTTACTTAAAACACCACTTTTTTACGCAATGACACAATTGAATAAGAGTCTTAGCAGCCCAATAAATAGTTCATACCAACAACAAAGATTGAACTTCATTTATATCAAATCATTCGAAACGATCACAGTTTCTAATATCACAATTATATAAATGAAAAATAAACAACAACATATTGAAACAATAACGTTATGACTATGTCATAAACATGCGTGCATGAAACAACACAGTGCTTTATATTGTTGTTAAACGTAACAGTGCTGCAAAATTATCATTCTTTTTATTATAACAGGTGAAATCGACGGTCTTCTGTTTGGTGACTCGGGCAATGGATGCAAGAGGTATCTTATGACACCATATCAAAATACCGACAGTCCTTGTAAGGTATGGTTATAAAATGGATATTTAAATCAATGCAACATGTATTCAGAATTAAATGTTGTTTCCCGTAGATTAAAAAAATATAATAAATAAAGGTATTTTTTGGTTATAAAAATATGCAGAACATTTCAATATTTACTATCAAACAATTATAGATATTAATCTATCATTTTAATTTCTTTTACCAGTATTTTCAAGCTAAACTTATGGAAAATAAACACAATTCTAAAATTCATAACATATATAAATGCTGATCTTCATTAAAACGTTTAATATTTACTTACAGACATAAAGCAATGTCACCTAAATAGATTCAGTTCTTAACATTAAGTTGAATGCTTAAACATTGCAATATTATTAGTATGGTGTTTGGCCTACAGGAACGATTTAACATATCCTTATGTCGAACAAGAGTTGTGATCGAACAAGCTTTTGGCGTTCTCAAGCGTAGGTTTCCATGTCTACATTATGGACTTAGAGTGAAACCTGACTGAGCGGCCAAAATAACAGTCGCGTGTGTCATTCTCCATAACATTGGATTAGAGAGGCAAGACATGTTTTCACGGGCATGTGAGGATGACAAGGATCAGCCACATGCTGTGTATGAACGAGATGGGTCTGGAACCAGTTACAGAGACCACATCGCAGAAGCGTTCTTTAAAGAACATAAAGTTTTTTCATAAAAATCATTAATTAAAAGATCAGGGTCTGTATTCACCAACGTTTAAGTCTAAATTATAACACTCAAACTTAAGAAAGGAATCGACAAACGATTTACCTATGAGTCTGATCACAAAACGTTCACATTCAATTGAGAACTACACAAAGATCTTTTTTCATTAATTTAACATGGTTAACTACCTCTAGAAAACTGATTGTTAAGCTTGGAAAATATAAGTATTGTATAGACTTAAAACGTTGATGTATACCGGCCCATAACGGATCAGATCAGGATTAGGTAAACATGTTATTACGGGAATGTTAAGACATTTTTCAGTTAATTTGACATGTTATCCAAGTTTTTAATGCAGTTTTGTAATTTACCCAATTGTCATTTAGACCAACAAAGTTTTTTATAAATTGGAAATAAATATTATCTCTAGTGTTAACAATGTATATTTTGATAACGGAAAATGTAGGAACGATGATTAAAAATGTGCAAAATGTAATCACAAAAGCTCACTTTAAGTAAGGTGCTTATTAGATCGAATAAGGAATCTTTCGGCGTTTATACTCCAAGTTTAAGGATGACGTCACTTCCTTCATTGCTTCCGCCACATCTTCAGACCGAACAAGAAATGTGTACCCAGATTCGCAGTGGTTTTTTCTGTACAACTTTGTGTTACTGTGACGGGTTGTTCGCAGAACGCACACTCAACCATATGGTAAAAGAAACAGCATGTCTACACCATTTGCCGTCTGGAATGTCGGATAGCTTGCAAAGTTTGTAAATGAGAATCGAATCTCGGCGTAGAAAATGTATTACTTTAAACAGATTTATCTTATAATATATATATACAAATAAATAAATAAATAAATAAATAAATAAATAAATATATATATATATATATATATATATATATATATATATATATATATATATATATATATATATATATATATATAAGATAAATCTGTTTAAAGTAATACATTTTCTACGCCGAGATTAATAATAATAATAATGCAACAATCGATTGAATATATATATATTCAATCGATTGTTACATGTACTGACAGAAAATATAAATCTTCAGGAGTCGTTGTTTGAACGACGCACTTGCAATACCAGATCCGTTTGTTCATAGATTGGCCCCGTCAATAAATAATGTTGAGTGGACTGTTAAGTGTTATACATAATTTCCGGTTTTGAATGTCGCGTGTGGTACCATGTTGAACATACGTTTCATCGTCAAGCACTCGTCGTTTAAACGGAATATCATCTATTTTATTTCACCAGTGTGTTAGAAACGCTTTTTATGTCTTTACGTTATATATAACCCTTCACTTACAAATTATATCAAAGTATTTCTGTTGTAGGCATACCTAGTACCTATGAATATAAATAATGAGCTATCATTACGTGTATGAAATTGGAAATAGAAATAACTGATCGTTTACTTCTATTGCGTTGCGATCGATTTATTTTTATCCCTAGTAACGACGTCAATTTACACATTCACATGTCACATATCTGTCCAATACAAAATACATTGATCATTAAAATTGCGTTTGTGGTAAATAGGGTTTTGCATTGTCAGTTACTTTTTAACTGAAGGCGGTTGAAATCGTTGTTTGGTGGTAATTAATGAGAACAACGTAATATTTCAATCATTATAACGCGTGTCCCGGAACTTTTATAACGCTAAATATTAGGTTGGTTTTGTCTCCGTATCGTCTGAAGAGTGTGGGTTGTCATCTGAGACTTTACCGGCGCCTCAGACTAAGAGTACATAATTAGGACTTAACATCATTATTTGTGCGAGTAAAACGTGCCATATACCTTCCCAATGTCCCAAACGAGTTTTGTATTTAAATAGGTTCTTTGCTAGTTTGTGTTTTGTTCTTAGCGATTATATCATTATAACTTGAATGGTATATGTGTTTGAAAATAAATATGCTTTTTTGTAGTATAGCGTCGATATCCCTTCAACAATGTTCGTGTTTGTTGATTTGTTATATTATGAACACATAACTTAATTTCGACAATATGATTTCTGAAATAAATAATGTCCCACCAGAGGTTAATTTGCATTATACAATCGTCGTGGGTTAACATTCTCTCAGAGTTAACAACTATTTTACGAGCGTTTTGTTTTGTATGAGCCGCTTCAATTTCGGTGATTGCTTTCTGTGGTCCCTATTATTTAGCCCAAACTCGTTCTTCATTTCGCATTAGTTGTTACAATGAGACACTCACATTTTGTTCAGCAGAAAAATTCATATAGACCTAGTCTTATTTTCATATAGTCATATTTCTCGGATCTCCGTAAACGTAATAGTAGCTAGAGAAACACATACGAAAGACGTCGGACCTCGGAATTTCCGATAAAAATTCCGAAACTGTCGGTAGTTGTGTCCGACAAAAAATATATGATAACTTGATTTTGGTTGGAAATGAACACGCAATTTCGAATCAGTTAAAATAAAGACTGGTATAGGTATATTGTACTTCGATATATGGTTTTACGAAAATAAAATACGGTTCATTTCCAACCAGTCGCGTTGAATTGCTATCCGTGCTGTTAATATAACAAACCTTAAGTGATATTCTTAGATCCAGTCTTATGCTTCGCGGATTTTCGTGACGTAAGCGAAACACAACAGTTTTTTTCATTAATTGCAATGAAGTTTACTGAATTCAATCCTTGTTATGATTGTTAAGCGAAAGTGGGGTATGATACGTGCATACGTACATCCCATTTGCCTTCACCTTGTCAATATATGATGCGAAAACCGTATTTTAAACGGCTGCAAAGTGTCACCGATTACTATACGGTTTACATTGTCTGTTTAGAAAAACCTGTTATTTATAAAGGAAAAGACAAAATTGCATTCAGTTATAACTGGAGGTTGTACCATATTTAATTACAAAACACGTCTAAATATTATTATCATTTTGCTGTATTAATATTGTTGAAACATTGTTAACGTAAATAAAATAAATTGAATCAAATGTATTTCTTTTGGTTTGTTAGAAAATTACGAGGTCCGATCAAATCTGGCGAAGTATTGTTAATTTCAAAAGTTACTGGATCTCATGTTATGTTGATTATTTGTCTTTTGCATAGGTTGCTAGAGAATAAATTTGATTATAATATCGATAGACGATATTGATATCTGTTTTCCACAAATTTGAAGGTCAAACGTTTTGGTGAAATAGACACTTTGTTGGCATTTGGTACTTGCAGTTACTGAACTTGGTGTTAAAACAAGATGCGGCATTACACGATTATGTTGAATTTTGTTTTATATACCAATATTGTGCATATCAACAATAATAATATTTTGAAGAAGAAAACCGTTTGCTTATTCATAACAGATGAAGACATGTGTAACAGTGGCGAGACGATTAACAACACATTTTGCATTAGTACATATTGCTTCATTCGATTCCTTTTATACACAGGGCAACACAATTCAGTGTAGTTTATATCATTATATTTTCATTTTTATTATATCATTTTATTCGGTAATATTTATATGTAGCAAACTGTCCCTAAACTCAGACTATGATTATATATAAGATTTTCGTCATCATGATAATTGTAAAAGTGTCGCTTTGATGAATGATCTAAAGAGGTTCGTGAAAAATGGATAACAGAGCGATTTTCTTTAACAATTCATGTGACTCTTTCTGTCTAAGAAAGGTAGATAGATGTATGAGCTTTTTATGGTTCCTACATTTTATCTAGCTTAACAGAAAAGCATCCCACATATCCGTGAAAGTGCTTAGATTAGATTATGACCAGATAGTTAATGGCATTTGTTGTACATAGTTTATGACTTCAACTACATATTGGAACAAACACTTTGTTCTTTCTTTTTTTTGTGCTATCGATATATAGTTTCTGTGTAATTATGTATTCGTAGGAATGTGTTTTATTTATTTAAATATTTTATATTGAATACACGGTATTTTCTGCAACCGTTGTCGCAGTTACTGACATGAATGTAAATCGTGCCCGATATTCATGAACATCGATGAAGATTATGTCAGGGCTATTAAGCAACTTCGGAACTATACACAGAGAACTACAGATCTGGGCAATTGACCACGAACGTTTTTATCGTAATACAAGTCTCCTGCCGAAAGGAAAATATGTATGCTGCTTGAGAACATATTTAATTAATTAAAGATTATACAGTCAAATTGTTATTGTTTCACTTGTTTGAAACATGCACTCACAAACATTTGTTTTAGACTCGATCATTCGATTTGTGTTGTAAGGAGTTAATATAATATATACAGCTGATACGGGTCACAACAGAGTAGTAGATACAGCGAAACCACATCACTATACAATTAAAACGAATAGCGTCACACTAGGCATTTGATATGACAAATATAAAAATGAGTGTTTTGTCTCTGAAGAAAAAGAATACTTTGGCATGTTGCCTTTTGGGCAGAGAGGTTCAAGAGCAATAATGTAACATTTATGTATCCCAAAGTAAGACATTTTTTTACTTAAAATTTGAAATAAAAATTTTGTGCTTGACAGAATTTCGACATCATACATTATAAGTATATCGGACAAACTCATATGAAAACAATGACCAAATTTAAAGTGGAACTCCTGAGCACACGTGTCGTTGTTAAAAAAAACGTATCAATCGAATATTTGTTTTTAATTTTTCCTGCAACGATTCTGGCCAACGAAAACTATTACACCGACCATATAAGCAAGCAATTGTTATGTTTAGTAAATTGCAAGAAAAAGACAACATTATCTACTTTTGTATAATTTTGTAAGCGATTTAAACCCATTTAGAAAAAAAAATCATCACCATTAAAGAATGTGTTTGCAAAATACTAGATTGCCACCAGATAAAGGTTCGATTAAAAGAAATAAATTAAGCTTGTGTGAAATCAGTGTTTTCGCCGATGCACGTGTATCAACAGCTAAACAATAACTGTATTTCAGAAACTTCCTCGTTGCAAGTTTAACAACAAAGGGAACAACAAATACACTCTATATTCGTTTGCCTGAGTTGAACTCCGGGTAGCTCAGGCTGCTTAACAGGCAACATAATTAAATATATTAACGATAAAAATCTACGATTGATTAATTACGAGATGGCATAAGAGTCAAATGGAAACATTGGAACAAAAGATCTTGTTTGAATACTGCAAAAAGAGAACTTTCAAATAACATAATCATTGCGAAGTTTCGGAATTTTAATTGTAAATAGTTATTTCAATAATCCACAACAATTATGTGAGGAAGTTGAAAATGGATTTGGAATTTGATAAAGTAATTTAAAACTTTAATAAGAACCAATAATCAATTCGTATATTTCATACTGCGGTGATTATTTGCTCGATACCATTAGCATTCACATTTGTAAAAAGTCGCACATCTATCATTAAAATATATGTACCTGCAATGTCGTATTATAATCGACTTGTGTATGCATTTAAAAGTAACTAATTACACCTATTTACGACACGGATATATAATCTGAATATTTCTTTATAGAATTGTTTTGTACATAATGAATAATTGCTACATTGAATTCATACCAGTAATTCAGTAATTTGTTCTCTGGTGCCGGATAGAATGCTTAAATAAATGGATTATAAATCTCAACGTATTTTGGAAATATATCAAGTCATTTTCAACCCCATTTGCTTTGCATTTAAATTTCTGAGGCAGCTATCCCAGTTTGAAACATGGTATGAATATATTTGGTATTCTGTTAAAATAAATCAATAAAGTGGATGAAACAAGACTTAAAGCGTGGCTATAGTGTCATTGTTTGCGACGATATTCATCGCTTGATTTGCACTGTGTGGGTGCAGTGGAACGTAGAACTGTACATATATCTTCAATATTATTATAGTTCAGTGATCTTTGGCTTTATAACGGAATAATATTGATATTACAAATGTAATCAGGTATTAGAAATATATCCGATATAAGCGAATTACATGTTATTATTTAGGTCATTTCTGGCTCAAAACCAGTACAATAGGCGATGCTAAGGCTACCGGTATTACAATCATTCAGTCGGCGGCATCGATCCGTTCTTTGTGCTTGCAAAATTAGATCCGAAAATTACTATATAGCGTACATTGAACGTAAAGTTTTGATCATAAAGATGATATCAATGACATTAGATAGTTGACAAATTACGGAAAAGCTATGTTTAAAAGTCATCAAAGTGGCATGTATGCACAATTGTTCCACCACCCTCGTCATCATTCCATCTTTGATAGAGTTTGTGATAAGTGTCTGGACCTGCGGAATACTGTGAACATGTAGCTGGATATATGCTTCAACTCATTGACCACCTCTGTTTATGCACAAATGTGTTTACGGGTTTTAATTTTATATTTTTTTATCTGTTTTGTGAATTACGAGCATCAATTTTTCATGTTTATAACAGAGATGTTGCGAAGAATGAACAGAGAGGCAGCATTTTCACAGAAAGGCCACCGATATGCATCTACACCGTGAGATCGTACGAGGATAAGTAAAACTAGGTCGAAAACATGCTTCAGAAGCTTATACACTACAGCTTTGCATCAAGATTCTTTGAAGTGAGTCATTTTTATGATAAATGCGACGTTACTTACTTTATTTTAGTAGTCACATGTGTGCGTTTCGAAGTTAATGAGGTCATTCTGAGCTTCATGCTGCATTATATTAGGATCAAGAGTGTCTCCCAGAACTTCTACCTACTCACCTGTTTCAACACTTTCGAAGTTTTGGACGAAGTTAAATTATAGCTGCAATGTTCAGCTATTTTATTTTTACTGAAAAAAATGTTAAATGTGTGTGTGTTGTCTTGGGCTTTGTGGAAAACCGGATTAACCGGGGGTAGGCCGACCTGTCATGTATGACACCTGCGACCACTTAACAACCTATATAATTTCTGTTGGCGGGAACCTATCAATAATTTACAATTATTGTATGGACATCTACGTGCAAGTTATTTAAATAATATACTATTTATAATATACTTTAACAATTAAAAACACATTTGGAGAAACAAAATCTTAACTCTATGGTTATCAACGTCTACATATACAAAATCTTAACTCTATGGTTATCAACGTCTACATATACAATCAAATAATTGCAATCGACTCATTCAAAATTCCTCCCAAAACCAGCAAATTTTTAAATTAATGTTGTTTCTCAAACAAGTTATCACACATGAGATTAATATCTAGTGATTTTTTTCAATTCTAAAAATTTAGCATACCGACGGTGAGCGAAACGCCTCACGAGAATTAATTTTGTAATCATATGTATCGCGTAGTTATTATTACGACACTGTTTAGAGGGATATTTAATTATGCTACCCCAGGTTTGTATTGAAGTTTCTCAAATTCGGTTTATGGTTTTTGTGTTTTTGTTGTTAATGGCGAAAGCAAACCTCGCATACGTTATGCAAAGCCTTCGACAGAATAACACCCAACAGAACATACCAGCTTTGCGATGTTTTTTTTCCTGCAAATAGTTGCGATGGGAACAATTAATTAAATTTATTTTCTTAAAAACTACCAAAACCTTTACGTGACATTAAAGGCTCTATAAAGGTCACAAATCCAATTATTATGCATATCAACTGGTCTAATTTTTACCGGATTTCAGTTACTCTTGCATAAAAACTGCTAATAACACAGCTTAGGTACAACGTTGTCAAGAATTATGGAAGATAAACCCGTTTCATAATTGGAAGAAATGTTTACATTTTTGCAACTAACGTGATGTGTAGCCTCAGAGCGTTGACATATGCTAAAAATAGCCGAAAGAAAATTCAATTTTAATTCTATTTTAACAACTTTTTACCAGCAGAAAGTAACTTATTAGATCACTACAACCGTTTTAACCATTTAGAAGAGACCTACTTTGTGAGTGATATCGGAACGTTATATTTTTGGTGACCTGTGTCACTTTCACTTTCTCTTTCACGAGTAAAAAGCGATGTTAATAAACTGATTGTTTGTAAACACAATTGACTTGGAGGACACTTTATTTTGAGCTCAAAACAATTTGTATTGCTCATTTTGTTTATTATTATGTCCAATAGCATATATATATATATATATATTATTTTTTGATAACCTTTATAAATACAATAATAAAAAAATATTTAAAAATCTGTAAATAATAACGTATCTTCACCTTTATAGAGCCTTTAAAGATACATGTTTTTAGTAGAAAATAATAACATTTGTTGCATAACAATAACTAGGAATTAATCAGAGATATATATTATTCTCCACGTTATGGATTGGTATTCTGGAGCAGATGTTATTAACACCATGCAATACGACATATATGGTGTTTTTTTATCATAACTATGATTATTACAACACAGAACATGTAAATAATATTATAATTTGGAATGCAAATACAAATGTTAAGGTTATGATTGTAAACACTTATAACACACGTAAAACCTCATGATATATACTAACCACGATATTATGGAAGTGCATTATCCTTATTGTTCTACTTCGTAGCTTCTTTTGCTATATTCCGAGTCTTGCAAATATATGAGCTTAACAACAAATATGAAGTGAATACAGCGCTAATTGTGTCTTTACATACATCCTCAACATTTAATCAAATTTACAAGAATTACTATTAATGTGTTATAGCTTAATTGATTTTTTCAATTTCGTGTAAGTTTCGGGAAGGCGAAGAGATTTATTTAATATAATTGTTGTTGTTGTTGAAAAACAGGTTTATTCTGTAGAAATTGTTGTTCGCTATTATTCCTGCACGACAAGTCCGTGTTTCAAATTTATCTATATCAATGAAACAACGATGTAATTGTTAACAACCATTTTAGGGGAAAGTTATAACGAAATGCAGATGTGGATTATTTATGATAAACGGACAAAGATCGCAATATGATTCTGTCTCCAAGTAATTAAAATGTCAAATGATTGATCTAATATATTAATATGTTTCATGTACACATCCCACAAACACGAATAATACTGCTTAAGAACAAATGTTACGGTTTGTATTTAACATATGTTTAGCGAATTGCTTGACGAAACGGCTTAAACATTTAGCGAAACCACATCACTATACAATGGAAATGAATGGCACAGTTAATGATATCGGTTGACAAAAAAAATGCGCGCGCTTGTTATATATTGATATATTTTTTAATCAACGATTTATATAACGGAAAAGTGAAACCGTTGACAACAAGCAAACTTATTTGTCGAACAAAGATCGTTATCTACTCATTCATTTAAACACCTTTCAAAATATATGTATTACAAGAGCGATTTGTACAAACGAAACACGATATCGATCTTTATACCACTCAATGGTATCTACATTAAAATTGAAAATGCAATTCCAAATATTAAAATGTCCTTGAATTATTCATCAATGTACGTCAGTTTAATGTCTGGCCATGATTCATTCAATATCTGTCATGACATTGCTTGCATATGCTACACAGTCCACCGATAAGGCTTCTTTTACATATAACGGATATAAGTTTTGCTAAAGAACATAACAAATTAACACAGTCTGAGGGCGGATATCCGTGTTTGTATACGTCCTTTTTAAAGAGATGAACAAGCTTTGTAATTACAGTTTTTATAGTCCAGAAATTGAATAATTTCAAGCTATACATCAAAGGATCAAAACCGTGCTATTCAGAAGTTTTATTTATTAAGTCTCTGCGTTTCTCGTTATCAGGCCTCATAATTAAATATATTTAGGGAATACAATCCGCGACCGAAATATTATGAGACGTGGTTATAGGCAAGATACAAAGTGAAATGCATAAACCATATATTAATACGCGATAAGCACCGCCATTGCCTTAATATAAAGACCTATACTATGGTTGCTTGTTAAAAACATTTCCGATATTAAATTGTAATACATTGTCAGTACCCTCGATGATTATGCGTTATAATTTTATCTGCATTTGTAATTAATACAAAGACGCAATCATGTTATCACTTGAAAAGTATCGGTACTGGTATTGCAAGCGTTTTCAATCAGTAATCCTCAACATAACAGTATATTGTTTGTGATTGGCTTTAAAACAGTGCAAGTTGAAAGACTTGTTAAAACTAAAAATAAATCAAAACTCAGAAACAGGCGTCAATTGGCTTTTTTGCGTATTGCACATATGTTCTAACATTATAAAAGGTAAAATTAAATCAAATATTAATAATGGTATGCTTATTCACACAGACGTGGCAATCTGCGGACTAGAAACTCCATCACCTGGTGTTTTAAAAGTTGAAAATAGATAAGTGAAAAAAATGTGTTATTAACATGGCTGGATGCTTATCAATATCGTTCAAACAATACGTATGTTGTCGATTCGCTATAATAATGTTAATTTCAACCACTGTTACATTGAGTCCTCTCAAGCAATTGGAAACATGCCAGTCCTTACGAGACTGAGGCTTTCGTCTCAGATGTCAGCATATTTCTACAAATGGATTGTTTCTCCGACGTAGTTGTACGGGGAATTATTTCCACAGTTTTGAGAGATATATCACAATTTCGATTTTGTGTTCACAGCTTTCGTTCTGTTGTCTGTTACTGTTGCTTGTATTTTTCTACATCATTTATAACGTTTGATGAGTAAAGATAGTTATTTAATATAATGTATATGAAACAACATTATTTGTGTTTATATTTTATTTTACAATTTTATATTTGTATTGTTTAATATATAAATGAAACGCGCAAACAGACAACGGAATGAAAATTGTGCAATTCAACAAATTATTATATTCAAGATATATATGTTTATATAACGACTTAAAATAAAATGTGAATATATATAACAGGCTGTTTGTAATAATCAAGTGTTCATGAAACTTAAACAGCAATACAATCGATTAAGCAGTTAATGTAGTTAGTTTCTAGCGCACTAACAAGTCTATATTCATAAAAAGGCAATGTTAAGACGACTCACTTTACGTCTTGTAATGGAAATACGGTCTACAAACCAGTAATTATTCGACACGTACAATCTATCATCGATCTTTCCTTGTCCTCGACTTATTCAGATCCTTGAAGGTTAAGTACAAGTGGCTCAGACAAATGTCGTTTGTTTTGCTTGAGAACGTATCACAAAATATTTTAGAATTGTTTCAGCCAGAAAACGTGAAGGAAAATTAACAAAAATGTAATGAACTTAACACAATTTTAACTAGGCATTTGTACAAAGACTTAAAAAAAGAATGTGTTTGCACTAGCAGAATAACATAGAACATAGTGCATGTTTGCAATTAAAATACCGCATTGCATAAGAACGCGTTATGCCGTCGTTATACAATGAAGAGAAATTCAGTATTCCTTCAATGCTCGTTGGAACACTAAACATACAAAAGCGGACTTAAAAAGTGTGCCTGGGTCATTTTGGCTATTAGATTGCTATACATTGGATGCATTTATTAATTAATAAAACGTAATCATTTAGCTCACAAGAATGTTGCGTGCAGTCATGTTTTGAGTTTAGTACAGAGCCTTTTACAATTGCAGCTAGAATGCTACATAAATATAATGTAGCGGGCGATATCACTGAAATTAAGATCAATACTGTTCACCAAACATCAATTGTCATATAATTTACTCAACAAACCCATCACAATACTTTAAGTAACTATATCATTTGCCTATGTTTTGTTAACTACACCTTGACAATGACCTAAAAAGAGGCATTGAGTTTTCTAAACAAAGAAACAGTGACAATACCTTTTAATCAGTCGAGAATTTACATCGATTATATCCATGTACTTGACAGCTCTTGTTTAAGATCTTCGCTTCGGACAAATACAATATGATTGTATTATGTTTCGATTAAAAATCAACACTAAAGCAAAACAAAAGTTCACATTTACAATACCCTGTCAATATATTAAGCACTGTGTATGCAGTTTATGCATTTTCATGCGGAAATATTTCTCGTTTTAGGGGTACTTAACACATATCAGTATATTTAAACAACAAGTTATTTTGTCAAAATCCTCAAATAATTTGCAAAATGCACATTATACTGTTAAACAGGAAACAACTTATGTAATGCTGTCCAAATTAAGCTTTCAACGAGTAAATTTAGTGCAAGGCGCCAATTGGTGTTTGCCTGATTATAGGCGTCCGTTCATACATTAAAATTTGATTTGTATATGTATCTATTTGGGCCAATTTGTTCAGTGATAATCAGTGATATCGTGAGTGTCTATTTTTTCAAATTATGGACGGCGTAGTAATAACTCGATTGCAACTTGAACCTTATTTCAACCTGAATGTTATCATAATCACCCCAAAAACTCGAACCTCTATAATATCGCGTGAAATAAATCAAACCCGTATCACATTGTCTGACAACGGTCTTCTAACGTTATGTGCTTAATACAGCTCAATTGGTATTGCTTCTGTTGTTGGTATGATTGTTTGCAATGATAAAATACAAAGATGGTGTTTATACAGAAAATAAGAACAACATTAATGTAATTGATCATAATGAAAAGTAATGAAAAGTACACTTGTTTACGCTAACTAGCAGCGGCCTTGCTTAGATGGTATCAAACTGTAAATAAAGCCATGCCGCTGTAATAAAAGCTATTGGAATAACATTAAGTATATATTGTAACAGTACGGTTACTGCTGTTTAGAATTCGATGTACTTTTGCAATTGTTTTTCACAGACAATTGTGAAAACATATAAGCAGAACAGATGCCATTTTAGGCGTGTATGTACATTTTGTCTGTGCTTTTATATATGGGCATTGTCTGTGTATATGCATATGGGCATTGTCTGTGCATTTACATATGGGCAAAATGTCCCGATAAGCGTTTTCAGCAGTTAAAACGATTTAATAACTGAAACTATCAACACTTACGACAAAATGCATCTCTTTAGTTATATGATACATTTTTCGGGTGCAGGATCACGTGACTTTGTGGAAAACGGTAAGTGGTGATCATTTTCAGAATACTTTTTATAACAATTTTTATTAAGAATTTCAACTAGTGCATACAAGACAGATGTTTATGCTGCTTATGGCATTCATTTTCAAAAATTATATGAGTACTGCATTCATTTATACGATTAAATTTCACGCAACGTGAAATTTTGTCACCGATTTCAGACGTATTGAATGATTCGTTTTTATACCTTAAGATATCGGCACAAACTGCATGAAAAACTGTCTTTTATGCGCTTAAGATTTTTGCAAATGAATTTCGATACTTGGAGATATTTGCAAAACTAAAGTTCTTACCGGTTTGTTTACATTCTGTAAAGCCCGTGTGTTAACTCTTGAAAACGCCGTTGATTCTGCACCCTGTATTGGTCGCAAATAGATAATATGTTTAATTGCTACCCTTTAAGCATACTGATAAAACAACAAATCTATGTGCACGTGCTTTTGTTTTGATATTTGGTTTGTAAACATGCCATTTTGACATTATTAATTGATGAAAAACGAGAAAAACATATATTTTTTAAACAAATATACTTTATTAGAACACACTTATAAGTTTATTTTCAGTATAACATTGTTCACCCCCTTTTATATAAATTTATATCACGAACTATACAATATTTATTTTCAATATGTTATTATATTATTATTTTATAAATTATTATTATCAACGATTACAGGCAGATAAATATAGTCGGACAAAAAAGACTTTAACAATAATTGTTTTTTTGTGTGCGATACGCAAAGCTATTAGTTCGGCCTTACGTGCCTATATTTTTAGCACTATAACCTGAAGTAATACTATAACCCCAGAAGCGTGACCTTTTCCATTTTGAGGAACGAATAATTAATAATTATGAAACAGATAGAATTTTAATTTATGTTATTCAAGATGCAATGTACATTGAGATACTGAATAGGCATAGTTTTAATGTTTCTAAGTAATTGTGATACTTTTTAGAAACAATCTACATTTTGATTGGTATGTGATACTTGTATCCCATGTCATACTCTTTACGCATTGTTTAATTTTGCGCCGGTATTATCTCTAGTTTAGTATCTATTAGTTTTATACTGTTCCATTAAAGACGATTGTTTGACGACGTATATTAATTAAAAGACAATATATTTAATCAGATGTATTGCATACAATGTGTACAGACACTTAACAATAGACTAGTACGACTACTACTAATTCTACTATACACTACTACTACTACTACTACACTACTACTACTACTACGACGACACTACTACGACTACGACGACGACTACGACACGACTACTACTACTACGACTACTCTACGACTACACTGCCGATTTTTTACTACTACTACTATACTAAGACAACAACTACTACTACCACTACACCACACTACTACACGGCACAGACGATTCACGCAGACGACTACGACGACGTACACACACGAACGGGAAACCGACGACGACACGAACGACGACACACGACCGACTACGACGACGACTACGACGACGACGACGACGACGACGACTACGACGACTACGACGACTACTACGACTACTACGACGACTACTACGACGACGACTACGACTACTACGACTACTACGACGACTACTACGACTACGACGACTACACACGACTACTACGGCGACTACTACTACTACTACGACGACGACAGACTACGACGGCGAGGACGACGACTACGACTACGACTACGACGACGAGGACTACTACGACGACGACGACGACGACTACGACGACGACTACGACGACGACGACGACTACGACTACGACGACGACGACGACGACGACTACGACGGCGACGACGACTACGACGACGACGACGACGGCGACGACGGCTACTACGACTACTACTACGACTACGACTTCTACGACGACGAGGACTACTACGACGACGACTACGACGACGGCGACTACGGCTACGACTACGACTACGACGACTACGACTACGACGACTACTACTACGACGACTACTACGACTACGACGACGACGACGACGACGACGACGACGACGACTACTACTACGACTACGCCTACTTCTACAACGACTACGACGACTACGACGACTACTACTACTACTACTACTACGACGACGACGACTACGACGACGACTACTACTAGACGACTACTACTACGACGACTACTACAACGACGACGCTACGACGACGACAACGACGCGACTACGACGACTACGACTACTACGACGACTACTACTACTACTACGACTACTACTACGACGACTACTACTACTACTACGACTACGACTACGACTACTACTACGACTACTACTACGACTACGACTACTACGACGACTACTACTACTACTACGACTACTACTACTACTACTACTACTACTACTACTACTACGACTACTCTACTACTACTACTACTACGACTACTACTACTACTACTACTACTACTACTACTACTACTACTACTACTACTACTACTACTACTACTACTACTACTACTACTACTACTACTACTACTACTACTACTACTACTACTACTACTACTACTACTACTACTACTACTACTACTACTACTACTACTACTACTACTACTACTACTACTACTACTACTACTACTACTACTACTACTACTACTATTACTAGTACTACTACTGCTACTACTACTACTACTACTACTACTACTACTACTACTACTGCTGCTACTACTACTACTACTTAATAATAATAATTACATCGCCCAGGAGCACTATGTCTGTGTATGTATATAAGTTACTATTAAAACACACATAAATCAATAATCTTGAATACATATTTGTAGAGCCACACGACATTTTTAAGTCATGGACACATTGCTAACACTTGTCTAGATCTCTTAAAATTCTTGACTTATTCTTATATGAACATTAGGTAGGAAAACTGGGGTACACACCGGGTACTCAAATATACTAATGCAGCCTCATTAACTTTGAGCCACACAAGCGTATGCACAAGTTGCGTACTTACAATAAGTCTGATACTTAATTATATAGCGTGAAAAAGGAAGTGGGTCTGTGACTGTGTACTTACAAGTGTTATGATAATTGATATATTATTTTGAACAAAAGAGAAACATTGTTATATAATACAATGCATCTATATTGACTTTACCTCATCAAAAGATTACCAGAAAAAAAGCCCAGTCATCGGCGTATCGATGTTTCGGCTTCATGCTGACATTCAGTTCCCGATACATTTAGACAGAGAATTCTTTAAACAGCTTTGGAAATTGAATCTGCGCTCATAATTTTGATTTAAGCATAACAGTAGAGTAAATATTGTTGCGTGTTAAAATTAGATAGACACTAAATGGGTCATCGTTAAATGATAAATATTGTTTAGCGATATGTATCTGGCAACAAATAGATCTGTTATTTCATATACAATTATTTTGACGGCTTGAATTCACAGTTGAGCTATTGCGAATATAGAGTAGAAACCTACTCTTATTTTATACTATTGGAAGGTAATTTGACGCGTATAAATCCGTTCTGCTATACGGTAACATAATAGTATATCATTATAGTCAAATCCTAAATTAGATAACCATATTTACCATATTGCGATACAAAATATCACATTTAATGCTAAGTCAGAATATTAAAATGTTTTAACAAGAATGACAATATAGATGTCATTGAGTTGGAAAAACAGCATTTTGCAGATTGTGTACTTTAATGTTTTACTTTTTGATAGTATAGTTTTTATTCTAGATTCATGCATATAATATAGATGTTTAGGCAATATACACATAATTATATCGCTTTCGGAAAAGACATTGGTATAATATTTTATCCATTAAGCTTTTCGTTTGACTTACTGTTTCGATTAATCTTCCAAACATGCTATATAGGGAGGAAAAGAACATATATATTGATTAATATTAACAAAGAAACAAACACATACAATACCCTATGTTCCTTGTCAATGCCAGTCATAAAATACCCTCTAATTGATATAAATTCACGTTGGAACATAAAGGTTATTCACGTATGGATTAAAGCTTTGTATGACAACATTTACGCTGCGTATAAGTAGAAAAATGTGTTATAAACATTAGTCTGTTAATTCTTATTGGATACCTTAACTTTATTTTTTTGCTTTTTTCATCTTTTACGTTATGCAACATCGTCAGTAATCATACAAAATCATCTAAAGTACGTTAACAGTATGCTTTAAACGCACATTGTTATTTGACGCTGTTATCTTTTCCGAATGTAACTCCTGTAGTTGGCTATGGGCCCGCGCAATATAAGTGATTTATCATTATAAATTAACGTTTTTTTCGTATTGAACTGCAAAACCGCAGACGAAAATGTATATTGTTAAAATAAAAATGATTGTGCTGCATAATAATTTCACGAGGGATGGAACGTGTTATTTGAACGTATCAGTTCCTTGAACAGCACAAAGCACATAATTAATGCAATTTGTATACAATTGCCTTAGCCCATTATAATTTGGAAAATTCAAGAAGAGTTAAACAGCGTTGCTTAAATTTATGTATTTTATATTCCGGTAACAATGTTTAAGTCTTCTGAAAATGTATTAAATTTACGTTTTGCTTATGCTAAATATGCTTTCAATATATACTTTTTGTACTAAAGTTTAAAGCATTCTATCTAATTCAAGATGTACTGTTATACTACATGTTTTGACATCATATGTTTTGTACAATTAGTTATATACAAAAGTTACACCAAAGGATATTTACATATAAACATAATACTTTGAATATAAAATGTATTTTCTTATTATAATAAATGTTTGTTATAATACTTCTAGCGCGCGGGAGTCAGACCATCATGTTCAAGATTGGAAACACTGTTATACAGTATAATTCGTCTTGTGATTTGTCATCACAAAACCTTGATTTGAGCATAATGATTATGCGTTATATAGATTATGTGGGCGTACAATTCAAACGATGCCGAAATGACATATCAGTACTAAAATTCAAACGTTTTCAATACATAATCCTCAACATAGCCGTGTATTGTTAATGTTTGCAATAACAATAGTGCATGTTGAACATAATGGGCCCGTTCGCCCTTATCGTAACCAAAATGTCAAACTCGTATCACAACCACGCGTCAATTTACTGTATATTGGCGCGTTATAAAACACATTCTTACATTTGTTACTGTTTATATTAAAGCATATGTTAATAGCTGTATGCATGCAGACAAAGAATTTGCGCTCTGTTACCTAGACAGTCCATCATTTGGTAATTACTGAATCTTGAGATGTCAAACGTTTGTAAATAGCAAGACTGAATGCTTATAAATATGGTGCAATCAACTCTCATAATGTCGATTCGCTATTACGATGTCAATTTAATATTGATAACATTACCATCATTTGTGAGCCTCACAGTCTTTACTAGACCGATGATTCGTTTTTTGATGCCAACATGTTAAAACATGTTAAAAAGAATATATTCGTTTCAACGGATATTTATTTCTACGGTTTTAAAATTAAAATCTGTTCCAATATATCACAATTTTGATTTACGCATGAAAGCTGATGTGTTTTACTGGTCATTTGCATTTTAGTTAATATTCTTTTACGCTGGAAGAGTTTATATGATTACTTAATATTATGTATATTAAACCCTATTCGAAGACTTTAAAATAATACTAATTTTACAAGGTTAAAAACTTGCGATATGTTTGTATTTTTTTTTATTTACATTTAAATAAAACGAACACATCGACAACCGACTGAACATTAAACATTGCACGTAAAAGGTTTCCTTTATGTTTAAGAGTGTAACAAACTTAACCGTATATTATAATAAACATATATTTGTAATTAACTTCACATTTAAACGTAAATATATACAACGGAATTATGATATTGGTATTAATCAAGTGCTTCCGGATCTAAACAAATTAAATCAAAGTATCAGTAACGGTAGGACGTTTATTGGTCATTTACTAGTCAATATTCGGAAAAGGTAATGCTTTGAGGACTAGCATTACGCAGTGTGGGAATACGCGTAACACACCCGTCATTATCAGACAAGTAAAGTTTTTTAAGCAGTGGCATCAATCCTTCCATGCCTTCGACTAATTCAAATCCTTAATGTATTTATACAAGTGTGTCGGACAAAACGTCTTTTGCAAGTATCACTAAATATTTAAGCACTGTTAAGAAATATATAGGAACATGAAGACAATGAAACAAAACCGAAATGAAGGTTACACAATTTAACATTGATTTTGTTTAAATTAATTTTTTAGGCATGCGCACTCACTAGAAGAGTTTAAGCAAACAGAGAACATGGTGACTGTTTACAATTAAGACACAGTTTTATACGAGAACGCTTGGTAGTTTTCATTATTTAACGCGTCTTTTGAACGCTCATTGAACATTAAACATGCACTAGTTGACTGATAAAGTGTGTCTGTAGTAAATTGGATATAAACTTTCTGTAAGTAGAATGAATTTCATTTATTAATAAATAACTATGATATGAAAAACACTGATGGTGCGTGCCGTCATAATATTGAGTTAAGTACAGAATCTTTTATAGGTGCAGCACGGATGATATTTTAACGTCATGCACACGCCGATACCACTGAAATATATGATCATATATAAGGAGTTGAAATGCTTCTCAATAAATGTCTGTGTGGTAGTAAGCATGATTTGTTTATCAAATTTGTGTTACCGGTCGTATATGATTTAACTGCAATATTGCTGATATTCGAAATTGTAATACATTTTTGAAATTGATTTCCACACACAATGTTGAATAAATATTAAAATAACAGACGCCATTCAATGCATGTATGTAAATGTTGTTTGTGTATTTACATAATAATGGGAGACGCGTCGTTTTGAGGCATTTGGAAAATTGAAACAATTAAATAAACGATTCAAGGGACCACTATCAATATTTTCAAAGTTACACATGTCTAAAGGGGAAACCTTTACATTTTTTACCAGGTATGCTGGAGTGAAGAAAATATAATGGGCATTATTACAATTTATGCTTGCAAAAATGATAAAAAGAACATGAAGAATGTTTGCAATAAAAACACATTTAAGCATAAGAAAGGTTGGATGTTATTATCATTCAATGGAAAGAAAATCAATCTTCTTGAAATGCTTGTTGAAAATTAAACATGAAATAGTTGCCTGATCAATTGTGCCTGCATTACATTGGCTGTTTGCATTTTCTAAATAGAATGAATGATAATGCGCAATTTGAAGTTTTGAAATTAGATCTGCATTTGTTTTGAAATTAGATATGCATTTGTAATTACTTGACGTGATAATCAGTTAGATGGTTTGCGTCTCATTTTGTAGAGAGCGTTTTAATGGCTCTTTTGGGACTTGAAACTCATTTCAACTAAATTACATCATATTTACCTCAAAGACTCGACATTTCGTGTCTCTTTTTACCAAAGTGTTCCCATATTTCTGGCGAATATAATATAAACAAGAATGCAGTAAAGGTAAAATATATAAAATTGAAACTATTTTGATGCTCGGCTGTTTCTGTTTTGTATTTTGTGTTTTATTGTATGTTTTTGCATCGTTTAAAAATGTATGCGTTGTAAAGTTTAAAGCAGGTAAATCTTCCATGGACTGGTACATTCCACTTTTCTGGAAGTTCGACGGAGTCAGTTTTAAACATATATATATAGATGTTTGAGCTTTTACATTCATGGTTTATGTCAAAACTTAACCGTATTTCAACAATTTCATTAAAACAAACTACTGGATTATTAGTGCAGTGCTTATGTTATTATTAGGTTTGTTGATAAAACGCATGAGAAATGTTCACCGTACCTGATATGTTTTAATCATTTTTTTTTTAATTTTCCATTTAAACTGTAGTAGTTCTGTTTTCGCTCGACGTATTTATGTTATTGTCAGGTTTCTAATTATATGAAACTTGGACCGATTATAAATAGTAATTTTGGATTTCGCACGTCGGTAAGCCCTTTTGCGTTTTCTTATAATTCGATGCACATGTGAATTGTATATGTATGAATGCAAACGTTGATCTTATATTGTTCCCTACATGTATATATATATATATTCCTGAGTAACTTGTACTTTATTTCTACATATTTAGTTTATATTGCGAATCAGACCAATTATCGATATAGATATACATAAGTATAAGTTTCCAATAAAGCACACATGTCATCATTTACCTTTGAAGATATATGTGTCCAGAGATGCTCAATTAATTGTTACGTAATGTACGTACGTCTTGACCTGTATAACTTATCTGATTGTAGTAAGTTTAATAGGCAGAAGAGTTATGGGTCCTTAGACATCGGATCCTCAAATAATGCAGCTTCAGAGGCTGAATGACCTTACCAACTTTGAAACCTACACATACACACAAACGTAGTTAACTTATATCACACTAAAGTCATAATAATGTTAATGATAATCGGGATAGTTTTTTTTAGCGAGATGGAAAAAAATGTTATAAACACATTAACGGTGTCTCATTAAATAATAACGATAGAAAACCCTACTCATCGGCATATCGATGTTTTGGTTTCATGCTTTAAATCCATTTATTGCCCGAAGACTGTCGACAAGGAATTATTTGAACACCTTTGGATATTACAAACTGTATCGTAAATTATAGTTTAGACTTAAAAAGTATAGTATATAGTGCTGTGTGTTAACTTGAGTAGGACAATTATTTGGTTATCGTTTTATGGTAATTATTTAGTTTAAACATATTTTATTTTTATTTTTATGATGGCCAGTATTTGTTTTGCGTACCATTCATGGCATAAATTATTTCTGTTTTTTGTCTTTGAAAGAATTTTTTGTGTGTTGATGTACAGTCGAACTATTGCGAGTACAGGAGTCCTACACTTTTCATACTTTTGAAACTGTATTAATGTATGGCAATCTGCGTTATTTTCAAAATATCCTTTACTAAATGACTAATGGCGATTACCTTTGTTATCGTTAACCAGTTGAGTCGGTCATATTAAACATACCATTTTGAATATATTCAAGAACATTGAATGGCACATACAATCACGAATGATTCATTTGTTATGCATGGCAAACAGTAATTATTGTTAGACTTTCGTTTCTTGGTAAACACATTGCCATACTTACAGTTGCATTACAGTATTCTGGATTACCATGATGTTTGGTTCAACGTAAAACCGTCAGAATTCTCAGTTGCCTTGAACTTCTCGGGCTGAACTGAAACAAGAGGTAAGTGTTGATCTACTGAAGTGCACTCGAACTGTCAATACAAAGCTAAACGAAACCCTAATTAGAGAAGTTAATAGCGTAGAAACCTTATGTCTGCAATCGGCAGAGGAGAACAATCAAGTCGAAATTTTGAATTTTTCTTCATGTGTTAGTGTGCTTTCGTTTGAATTAATATGGTATAAATATAGCCAAAAGTAAATCCATACATTTTGTATTGTATTACAATAATTTATTTAAGCAAAAATGGAAGAAATGACGTTAAATAACTTTTTGTCAAATCAGTAATTTTTTATATACAATAAAGCATTGATGACAGACATTATGCAGACATAACATGGCGAGGCACAACCACGCCTTGTTCCTAAAAGTCATATCATATTTGTCATTAGAAAGTAAGTTAATAATGTTGTGATTACCTATATATATATATATATGAAGCTAAATTAAACAATATTCTTAAAGACATATACGTAAAAACTTTTTTTTTCGGCAAGTAACCCTCCATAAGGCAGACGTGTTTAAAAAAAAAGGCAAAGCCTTTATGCGTTTAGTATGTATGTTTTAAACACGATTGGTTCGATGAATTGTAAAATAAGAAACTAAATTATATCTTGACATTTTAACGACACATTTGTGAGAATGTTTTCTAAGTTTTATAAAATTTAGGCATGTATTTTATAAATCTAAAATATGCATTAATAGTAATGACTCTCTTGTTGTGAGTTTATTTAATATTGGAATTAATCATGTTTAATCATTTATTTATTATTTCAAAAATGTAACTCAACTGTCCCAAAATGCAGAACTAAATTTGCCAATTTAGCATAACAGAGTATATATTGTTATTTGGTCAAAATGTTCAATTTCATATTATTTATCCGATTTATAACATGCAATTGCAAGCTCATAAGTTTATTATAATTTGCCATGCAGTCAATATGGATACAAACACTAAAAATTGATATTGACTAGTTCAACTCTGTATATTCAAATAAATACAATCTTTTAAAAAATAAAAAATGTAAACACTATTATTATATACTCCAAATGCAAACGCTGTTGTATTATGGTTGTAAGCAGTATCTTTCGCAGATTAAAGGAAACATACATGTATCAACGTCATGCTTTTACCTAATCAAGATATAATGGAAGTGCATCATCTTAATTTGAACGTAATCGTTTGTTTTTTGTTGTTGTTTTTTTGCTATACTCCAAGTATCGAGCATTATATAACCCTCATAGAAAATTAGAAGTGCATAAAGCGCTGAATGTCTGTTTGCAGACATCATCAACATAAAAGTAATGACCTTAATTGATCATTACTGTTATTGTATATTCTGGTTATTTCAATAAAGTTTTGTGTAGGAAAAGTTGTGTGTATATTACTATTGCTGTTGTTGTTGATTAAAGAGTTTACAGTATTCGGTAGGAGCGGATGTTCATCATTACACATGAATGGAATGACAATACACGTTTTTTTTCTCCATCAATATCAATAAAACAATTATGTCCGCGTTAATAACTTTTACAAATGTAAAGAGAATCACATATATTGCAAATTGATAATAAACGGACAAATATCAAACTATGTATCTTCCCCCACCTGATTAATGTGTCAAAATGCCTGATGTAATATAGCAGTGTTTTACATGTGCGCAACCCACAATCACTAATAATACTGTCTGAGAACAGATGTCTAGGTTCATATTTTTAAGAAAAGAGAAGATATATTATATTAAGCAAATTTGTAAACAAAACGGATTCTATATTGTTATACAACAAACAATTTAATTTAATGTTTTTTAAAAGAATTGAAGGACGTTATATTTGTAGTTTTTACATTAACATGAAACGACCACACAGACAACCGAACTAATATAAGGTATTGCAAAAAATCCTTAAGGTTTAGTGTACAAATTAATCCCATATTATATTCAAAATATAATATTACCTCAAAATATAAATGTGAATATCTATAACGGTATATTGGTATAACTCAAAAGTTCAATAAACTAAAACAAAAATGCAATACATTTATAATTTTGTTTTTGGCTTTAATACAATTTTATGTTTAGACAAAGGACGATGTTTAGACGATTGGTATGACGCATTTAAAAAAAAAGCCACACACGCTTCAATATAAGACAAGTACAACCTTCGAAGTAGTGACGTTGATCATTCATAGTCGTCGAATAATTTAAATCCTCAGAGGATAAGTAAATGTAGGTCAGAGTAATGTAACGTAAATTAGCAATAGGCTGGTATTTTTCTGTTAACTGGAAGTCCGTACGTCAGTTTGGTTTTACTCGTGTTGATCATTTAAATATGATTTCAAAATTGAAAACAACAATTGTTCCACTATAATTAGACATTTGTTTTTACGTTAAGGATGATGAACCAGTCAAAATCGCGAGGCATACGTTTTTCATTCCGAACGAGAGCTTATAAGAGAAACATCAATGAAGTTTGAAAGACATACATAGGAATTTGGTAATTGTTAGGTACTAAAAGATAAGCAATATACTTGTTTCTTAACTTAATATTTAAGTCAATGCAATCACGGTATAATTTAAACTTGTAATCAGCTTTTGTATTAGATAAACAAATAAAGTTTACTATATAACAGTTACATGATTTATATTAAAACATATCAGTATTACATCAATGTGATTTTATAAGACATACTTTAAGCGATATATAACAATTATTCTTAATAACATATATTCAAATATATTTCTTTACAAATAGCACTTTAAAGCCAAGAACCTCTTACGCATTTTTGCAACGTATATCTTGAAGAAGATTACTAGATGACATCTAATGTAATAAATCAAACCCGTGTCATATTTTCTGATAACTGTCATCTCATTGTATTACTCTTAATGTAGTAACTTTGGTATTGCTTCTGTTGTTGTAATGATTGAAAGCATAAATAAAAGGCATACACATGTAGATGTCTTAAGATACAGAAAAGAAGAACAAAATAACTGAAATTGATTGAAATGCAAAGAAAGGAAAAGTACACATGTTTACGTTGTCTGAAACAGGACAAGCTGAGATGATTTGAAATTGTAGATAAAACCTTGCCGCTGTTATAAAATGATTTGGAATATAATATGCTATATAAATCTACACACTTAGATGTCTGCAAATGATAATTATTTACATGTTTTGCAATCGTTTTCTAAAGACAACGGTAAATAAATATTAAAAGAATAGGCGCCATTGTATGCATGCATTTAAATTGTGTTTGTGTATTTTACGCGTACGATTGATGATACAACACAGAATCAATGTTCACATTCTGATGCGTTTTTGTTTTGCGAACATTTTGACATTATAATTACATGAAAAACATATGATATGATTGAATAAATCTCTTTTAGATATAGTTTTTGTAAAAATATGTTTCCACACTCTGCCCATAATGCGAGATGCAGAATTTACATCGTTTTAATGCATCAATGCAGATACTTTAAAGAAACAATTTACGTTTTTGCTTTGTTTTATATACATGTTTGCTATTTAGAATAATATCACAAGCCATACCCTTTTAGCAGTGTATATTGTCTATTTGTGCGTTGTTATACTGGAGTGAATTATCAATAATTAATATCGACATGAATTGAAATGAAATAATCTGAATTAAAATGTTTTCTGACTACCTTCATGCAAACGACTACCCGTTTTTTTTATCAAATTCATCCCACACATTGCTTCATACCGCATAAAATTATTTTAATTCACCTACTGCAATAATTGATCAACTTATAACGTTTGCAACCAGTGTGCGATTTGTAAATGAACATCACATATACACATCCTTGTATGACGCTTCATAACTACATATTTATATTATAATGCGTAACAAACTAAGAACAAAATCGCTTTGTATGCATAATAGTTACCTCATTAACATTTGCAAGAATATTTGTTCAGAGCTGCAGATTTGCATGTTATTGGTATGTTATGGATAACACATAAGCCCATTCATTCGCATATATAGATGTTTTGGTTTCATGTTGATGTAATGATGCTGTGTGTTCTCTTTATGAAAATAAAGAGTTTTTAGTCATTCTTTTATGGTAATTTGTGTTAAGTATGATGCATATGACAACAATAAGTTCTGAAAATTCCTATGAAATTATTTTGTCTGTTTTGATTAACAGTCGAACAATTCAGTATATAGAGCTTTAAAGATACCTTCACTGTTTATACCATTGATAGGCATGTGAATATAATTAGTATCTTAATCTGCGCTGCTATATGATAATTAAATGGTAAGCAGCGACTTAAATAAGATAAACAAATAAACAATGGGACGTATAAAATACCAATTACTTGCGTAATAAGACTATATTACTACATATTGCAAACACGAATATGGATAAAATTTGGTTGGCGAAACAATATTTTGTGCAGATTTTGTATTTATCTTTTATAAGAAGTTTAACTGCTATACTTAATGCATACATATCATGTCGATATTGTGACAATATACGCACATTTCAGAAAAGGAAAGTATTACCGTAGTGAATAGCACTTGTCCTGTCAGTACAAACCTCAATAGCGTAAGCACTTTACGTTGGCGATCGTTCTAGGGTCTTGACATTTCGAAGAATTCGAAGTGCTCAGTAAACATTTATGACATCTCCTCATAACGCTATGCTGAAGCAATCTAAGTACCCTATTAGAGACAACTGAAGGTCAGTATGTCAATGGTATTGGTATGGTCGTTGTTGACATATCTTTCAACTAAGTTAACAATGTTCGTGTATTACATGTAAAATAAGGTTTTGATCGGTCGTATTATTCACACCAAAAACAAACGTTATTAGCTTTAGACTCAACGTATTTCGAGGACTTGAAATCTATAAAGCTGATTATGATTTTCGCAAACTTCTAGACCTATATGTCTTGAGCACCTTTTTTGTTGAGAAAAAATTGAGTGCGTGTTAAATGTGAATTTTTATTTTTAAATCGCATATACATTTTAAAAACGCTATTCTTTATTTCCAGCAAATAAGTTCAGATTTAAAAGTAAGTTTGAAGTCAATATGAGATTGCATTTTCCAAATAACGATGCTTATTTACGGGCAACTAGTTTATGACAATTAAATTGAATTTCGGATAGATTTCCTTTTTGCGAACAAAAGTGATTTGTGTTTGTTTGTTTTTTGAACAAATATTTTTTTTTGCCACACTCTAAAAGACAATTTTAGTGGAAATATAGTATCAAGTAAAGTTTTAAAAGAATATTGCCAATGTTACACAAATTATTTGCGTACACTTGGTTACTGCACCATTTAAACAGGTAAAGGTAAATTATTGTTTTATCCACTTCAGCATTAAAATAATGTTTATACGGGCATTGCTCTTTGAAAACGGGGTTTAATGCATTTGCGAAAAATGTCGTCCTAGATTAGCCTGTTAATAAAGATTTTATAAATAAATATAGTCCTCTAGTTGTTACACTATATGTGTGTGTTTTGTTTGTTCACTCATTCATTTGTGACTTTATAACTCAAGTAATCCCAAAAACCGTAACCTTAATTCACCATTTTAGCATGAAAAAATTCGGTATAATCGTTTTTTTAAAGAAAACAATACAGTATTTGTTCTCGGATTAATACATTTTAATTTCACTCTGAAGAGGTATCTTTATAATGTTAATTTATGTCATAAAGTGAAGACATATACAATAACTAAAAATACAATTATAAACTAATTCATAACGTATGGTTGCAACTCTGAACATTCATACCAATAACCAGAATTTAAATGATAACTAGAATATTTTATTTACACTTTCATAATATTCTCCAAAACACATATTATATAATCTTGATGAAATGTATATTAAGTTTTTAAACACCTAACCTTAATCAATTAAAAACAAGTATTATTATGTTTTATTAATCATCATTTTAAGATTCTACGTAAATAGTTATAGCCTAAAACATTTCGCTGACATGCTTTTCATGTGCAAAATGCATTCTCTTTATTATTTCAATATGCATGTGAAAATTAAAATGTATAGGATATTTGTTTTCTAATATCATTTGGATGTTATTTAAAGGAAGGAGTCATCACCTTTTAAAACCATATACATGTACAATAAGTTACAAACTATCAAAATATAACGGACTCGTTTAACTACTTTTCACGTTATTGAACAATGGGTGATGCGCTATTAGTCCCAGTCGTTGTTTCATCATTTACAGTATGTTGACCCAATACACACAGAATACACACAACATAAAATAACACAATGCAATATCTTTACGCATATATTCTCAAATTATAGTTTGTATATTAAGGAACGTCGCTTTTATTATATTTTATTACGTTTAAATATGCACATATTCATTTACATGATCCTACATCTCACATCACCATTTTTTTGTTCAGCGAATTGTTTATTTCCACGGCCCATCCCCGTTGTTCCGGGCTTTGCATTTTCATGACAATAGAAATGTGTAATCGATTTGGTTAACGCTATAATAAAGACCATCAATAGTATAATTTTGCAATTATATGTTTTTTCTCAGTTAATTTTGAGATAAAACCATAGACGTTGATCTTTTTATGAATATGGATAAAACAACTGAAACTAACTTAATTTTTGTACATAACCATAGAAATTGATCTGTGTATGAATATTAATAAAACAATTGAAACCAACTTAATTTTCGTCGGCATTTTGCAAAACAAAAGACTTGGCGGCTGGGCCTTTTTGTTACATCGACCTAAGTTTCTTATATGCCAATTTGTTTCGTCTTGAATGACAGACGCGTCAACAACCCTGCAAGTAGGTGATATTGGTACGTCTATATTTTCCCAATGTCAAATCTCGAATGAATCTATGTTGTTTGTTACCGGTATAAGTGTGATTTCAATAAATCCTAGTAGAAATAGGAAACGAATGTTTTGTGTTAATAAGTAAGGGATGTCAATTAACACAACTTTATAAAGAATATATTATAACAAATGTTTTGTTTCTGTTTTACCATTTCTATCATAATATTCACAGTTAGACACGAAAAGCGGCTTACAAAATATTCATTATGCTGTCCATTGTGATTGAATAAGACACATTTATAAAATGTAACAATTCTAAAATGCCGTTTTTCTGATATTGTCTTTTGATTCGTTCATAACGAATTATATTCATATTAAGTATATAGAAGTCCAAAAATACCTTATCACACGCACTATTTTAATTAGAATTGAAATATAATATTGCTTCTCTCGGCAATAAATGAAGATAATATTCTTCACACGTTAATTTCAATACTTTGAGATAACATTACAAAGCACGCGACTATTTATTTCTATTTATTTCTACCATATTATCAACCTTTATGTTACATATTAAGACATTATGTGCATACTTTATAATGAATTCATATATTGTGCTTTAAAAACCGTTGTTGGTGGAAAGAAGAATAAACCCGCGTTAACAATTGAAAGTTGCGACTCATTGGGAAATAATAATAGAACGTGCGCATAATCTACACCTAAGATCTGACAGGAGCGCTGCTTTGTTGAAATCTCACGTCTGTCTAGTTAATAAAAGTTATACTTGTATCCTTTAACATGTTTATTTTTTTATTGAAAATCATAAATATCATATGCAAAACAAATTACATCAAGTTAAAATAGCGGTTAACAAACGATACCGTGTTCGTTCATGTAATTTTTCAATTAGTTTATAAATCATGTATTCAGAACACCTTTCAATTTATCAGTAGTATATATTTTTGGAGGAGGTTTATGTTTATATTTTGTGATAGAGCATTGCACTCAAAGTTCAGCACTTGCATGTAAAAGAAGTGTGCACCTGTTAATTGACTATTAGAATAATTCGTATCTCAGCACGCCTGTGATTGTTTACTCTTAAGAACCATCATCATGATGGTGACCATCAAACTATATATATATTGCTCAGAGAAGATTATTTGAGCAAGCAAACTAACTGTTTATGAGTGTTCTTCTGATTAGAGAGCAGGTGATGACAATGTATTTAGTGATAAGAGAATCGTCGCGCAGTCCTTTGTTAAGTTTAACCTCCATGAAAGGTTATGAGGAAGTTAATGGGGTCATATAAGTTATAATTAAAGCACCATAGCGATATACTAGTATACAGTGTGTGTGAATGTGGAGTGCAATATTTCGCAAAGGCTCGCACTCTTTTTTAGGCTCATACGCTAATTATCAACAAGCAGATTTTATTACGAAGCATTCAGTTTTTCAAACTTGCCCATCCGGGATTGTTTTTATGGCATTTAAACATTTAAATCGTTAATTACCGTTTTTAGAGACTTCAATGTGTTTGTTTATTGCTTCATCGTTATGTCGCGGACACAGACCATTATAAATGGGAAGCTTTCGGACACCAAACATAATAACACAAATGAGTGTTGAACAATGCGTGGGAAACATCGGAGGACTGGAGAATTAAGTAACGTCAAATGTGTGGGCTGAAACAATTTAGAGAATAGAGCTTATTTGCTATCAACAGCATACTGATACTTTGGAAACATATTAAAAATAATAATTCTTGTCAAACGTTTTAATTCAAATAATTGCTGTTCGAATTATTATTATACAAACACAATTCTAAATTAACAGATTAAATTGATACGATACTTCGTTGAAATTCACTTATGTGTGCATTAAATATTATAAAATAGCGGTATAGCTAAACATAAGCTTTACGAAGGTTATATTAAAATTTTCTTCACAAGTATTGACATGAAAATGCATGTTTTCTTCTGAATACGTGGGATATTAAATGTATGAAATAATTTAAAGATGACGTAAAATACAATTTATATGCAATGTTGACAATCTTACTTAAATAATTATTAAAGAATATGTAAACTTTTTTTTCTGTTTGGTGCATTTAGCGCACGTATCAGTTAATAAGTATAATATAGCGGTATGGGAAAACATAAGCTTTACCAAGGCGATATTTATATTTTCTTCGCATGTGTGGACATCAAATTGTGTGTTTCCTTCTGAATACGTTGGCTTTTCAATGTATGAAATTCATAACTTTTTTTTTTAAATACCATTTAAATACAATGTTGACACTCTTACCTTAATGTTTACTTATAATATGAGTTTGAGTAAAATGTTAATACAAATAACATGCAAGATACAATTGGTTATAATGTCGGTATTAACCAACGGTTTTGAGTTCCAATGAGTAATAATAAAACCACGAGTTTACTGGAGTTTCTAAATGAGCACCTAAATGACATAAGTTGGTTATTACCGCAAAAACCAAAACTTAACCGGAAATGATTTGGATTCAGCCACCAACTTATATTTTAATCGTCTGTCCGATTAATAATTTTCCGTCTATATTTCATAAAAAACGTACACGTATGAAATTCCATGACGTCAATGAACCAAACAATTAAATATTTGAACAAAATATCGCATTTCCAGAACTATTTGTTTGTGTATTTAACTGGATAATATCATTATTCGTACAATCGTAACATTGATCAAGCGTCTGGATCTCTCCCTAAAGGCCGTTCAAGAAAATTATAGGATAACAAGATATGATTGTATTATGCCACTAGTGCATATTTACATTGGAGGCGCTGTCATGATATTTTGAAAGTATTATTGGATACCCCATCCGATAACGCTTTTAAGCTACGTCAGTCAATAACATTGTTTAACTCCGCCCACATTTGAATCATCATGCTTATTTGTAGCGTTCCATGTTTACTTAGTCCCGCCCACTCGGAGAACTAGTTTGTGTAGGCGTCGAATGTCGCTTAGTTGATTAAAATGTAAACAAACTAATCCATTCATATGTTATTCACAAACGAAGTAGACATGTAGTATTTACAGCAAGAAAACACACAGTTATTTAAATAAAAACAAAATAACAATATGAATTAAATAAGCAGTAAGTAATTAAAAAAATCAACAAATACTAATTTGGGCCGCTACCATCATTTGATTCTAACGAACACAATGGTTAAAAATGATAACAATATAAAGAAGTGAAACTCCAGCTGCTGGAGCAGTATTGAATTTTCAACAAAAACAATTAGTTGGTCCTTTATTTAAGGCAAGTGACCGATTGCCCAAACAGTACAAAACAGCACAATACAGCACAATACAAACCAACATTAACACAAAATATGAATAAAGTCACAATAACTATGTATAACTAACAACACAATTCTAAACACGTGTTTTGTTTAATCAATTAACATGTCTGATTTTCAAACTTTTATCATTGAGTGTGATGGTGAAATGAATATGAAAGTAAACAGGTAAATTTTAATGTGACGGAAGTCGACTCCATTGTAATGTCAGAATTTAATATCGACCCTTCTTTTTTCGATGATGTCATGGAAGAGCCATCCTTTTAAAGATCATTTAAAAACACCAACAGAGGTGCAAAGTCTAGTCTAAAATGGGCTAGAATAAAATAATCGTGAATCGAAAAAAAGAAAAGAATTTGTGCCAATAAGCCTTAGAGACATTGACAAATAAAAAGCACAGCAAAAACAAAATCAGAAAACATGACTCAAATTCGAAAAATATTGAAAACATTTTTAAAGCAACAGCAATTACCTACCGATATAACTAAAATTGAAATGAAAGAATGTATGCATGTTCATTTTGTCCATAAGGAACGGAAATGGTGCGAAACAACCTCACTCAGATCCGTTGTATCTAGTATTGACAAGGAACTTCAAATGAATACCTATCAATTCACCAACGCTAAGGATTAGCGCCCAGGATCCCAAATGTTCAAGGAAACACTTGCTGTAAAAATGATAAACACAAATGATAAACTTCTTAAAATTGTGTGCTTTTGGGAGAAAAATTAAAAACAAAATGTTTGTTAAACTGACAATATATCAACTAAATTAATAGCACAAAAATTGTATAATTTTGACATTCAGAATGATTGAAGGTTGCCTAATTTTCACAACGTCTTCAAGTCTGAATGAAAAAAGTCAAAAAAAGAATGTAAATGAAACAAGGCGAATGCGGCCCAACCAATAGAGCAGCCTGACATTGAAAAGCTCTATTATACTAATGAACAGCATGTAGAGAATCGAAGTCCGCAGGCCATTATCAATACACTAAGGTTCCGATTCACCACACATTTCGGCATTATATAACATTAAAATTAATAACTGTAATTTGAAAAATGCAAATATTTCTGTCATTTTGTCTTTCTTATAAATATAAAGGCGAAGTATGCCTAATAAAACATGAACATTTCAACTTTTCAGACTTTGCTGTTTATTTGCGCATTAGCGAAGGTGTTCCAACATTTTATAATATTAATACTGACAAAAATTAAATTAAATGTACCCACTCACACAAAAAGGTTGCTATCTAAAAACTAAAAGATCCATCTTCTGGTGTTTTAATTATTAAAAATTAGAAAGTCCAACTTTTGAAATTAACAAGATTAAATATTTACCAATATTATTCAAACCCACATGACTGTGTCGATTCCGTAATACGATGTCAATTTTTAAGCAGTGTTACATCGATTCCTTTCCTAGCAAATTGAAGCCTCACAATCTTTACTAGACCGAGACTGTTCATGTACAGCAGTTAAGACGTTTAAAGAGCCAATATTGTTTAAAATATCATTAATATGAAACACTAGTGAACTATATTATCGCTGTATTTTATTGTTTCTAGCTATACAATATAAATGACTAGGGCAGGCAGACAAGGGAATGAAAATTAAACATTACATGTGCTTGGCTCTTTAATGATAAATTATAAATCTCATATTATATAAAAGATTGATATGTAATTGACTTTAAATGAACACGTAAATACATCTAACGAAATATTGGATAACGAGAAATTTCATGGAACTAAAACAACAATACAATCCATTAGAAGTAAGTGTAATTATTTTCTGGCTCAATAACAACTCCAGACAAGGAAAATATTGAGACGACTTGTATTACGCATTATGCAAATGCGGTCCACAAAAGAGTAATTATAAAACAAATACCATGTTTCAAGCAGTAGCATCGATCTTACCTTGTCATCGACTGATTCTTATCCTTGAAGGATAAGTACAACTAGCTCAGAAAAAGTCCCTTTGCCTTGCTTGAAAAAATATCATCAAATGTTTTAACATTGTTTCAGAAAATAATTTCGACAAATGAAGATCAATATAATTAACATTACTAAATTGAAAGTTGCATTTTGTACAATACATTTAAGGAGATGGTAAGGCTCTTACATAATTTAAGCAAACATGGTGCATGTTTACAATAAAAACACAGGGTGATAAAACAACGCTATTTCGTAAGATTTTTCGATAGAACTAAATTCAGTCTTCTTTTCATAATTGGAACATTAAACATGCAATATTTGACCGATTAAGTGTGTCTTGAGAAAATTTCCAACTAAGTGGAATGAATGTCATTTATTAATGAAGCGTGATGATATGGTTCATGTGAATGTTACATGCACTTTTTTATAAGCTTCTATGAGTACAGCGAGAACGATTTAACAACATCACGACGACGGCCATACCATTTAAATGGAAGATTAATATTATGCAAGAAATTGCAATCATTCTCAATAATATACACGCCAATAAGTCTTTAAAGGACAATGGTTTGCATACAATTGACCCAACTCAGTAAGCTTCTATAAATTAAGCATACTTTTGAGTCTATTATAATGTACAAGAGAAACTGCACACATGGCAGATTGTCTGCCTCCGTAATGGTAGGCGTCTTTTGATATATTGAAATTAGATTTGCAGATGTTATGATGTGAATAATTTCCCAACGATAATCAATTTTATCGTGTGTGCCTCATTTTTGAATTGCCTAGAGCGTTTGAATGACTCAATTAGGGCTCTAATCTCATTTTAGCTTGAATGTAATCACAATCACTCGAAAGACTCAAATTTCGACGGGTAGTAAGACGATATCGTTCCCAATGTCTGCCTATTTGACTACATACATTTTTACAGCAATGCCTAAGTTTAAACGTATGAAATTGAGACCAATGGTTTAATGTTCGGCTGTTCCTTTTTTTGGTTTGTTAAATTTTGTAAAGTTTATACATGTATGCGTCGTTCTGTTACAAGCACGTAAATCGTCCATGGACTGGTGCATTCCAGGTTGCTTAAGGTTAATCGGTAAGTTATTGGACATGTGTTCATCATTTCAGTATTCTTTCTCAACATAAAACACTCGTCTTCTTCTAAAATGAGATTTTAATAACGTTTGAAGTGATGATCCAGTCTGTATCGCGAGTAATATAATTAGTATAATATAAACTAATAGTAATATCAGAAATATTAACTGTTAAGTTTTCGTCCAAAATTAACGTCTCTACGCTTTGAAGAGTTTATTCTATATTGCTATTTTTACAAGAATTCTGCAAATTAATGTTACTTTTATCTGATGACACTTCGTTCATGCGTTTCATGAGTATGTTTTGAAACGTAGTTTGCCCCAGTACCGCTACCTGTTTGCCGCAGCAGAACCACGAACGTGGGCGAATTGGATGTATATCTGCAATGTCCAGCTATTTGGTTGCAACTTACAGATTTGTTTTTAAATGTGATGTAGGGGGAAAGCCGAAGTAACCGGTATGGTGACCACCAACCAAACTGACAAGCCTCCGGGAACGGGTATATAACTTTAGACGCGTGGGTGAGACAAGATTGTACCAACCAATGCAATTACTGGACAGCTATTCGTTTTTACAAGCGGATTCAGTTCATAAAACGTTTTCTTTTCTTATTGGGTTAATAACTATGTATACCGGTAAAAGACAATGGTTTTTGTAAACAGTCAAAAGTGACACATATATAAAAGTCATGTATACCATATTGCTGGGTATTATGCTAGTTTTCAAGCGCGTGATATTGTTCGTTGAAACAATAGACGCTATGTACATTGCAGACCCGTATCCGATTGTCAAAACAATACTTTAGAGTCTTTCTAAATTTTCCAACAGCTGTTTTTGTGAAAACATGTTTGAATATTAATTTTCGGAAACAAGTGTCCGAAAACTTAGAATAAATACGGTATTGGTGTTTTATAAAACGGATAAGTGTTAATGTCTCACATTGAAATCATATGCCTTACAATTTTCATCGCACATTCTTCTTAAGTTTCTTTTATTTCCATTGGTATGTATATTAATTGTTTTTATTACAATATATTATACCAACGCCCAGCCATATAATTCTGAATGTTTATGGCCGTTGATAATATACATAATAATATATAATATACTCAATATACATGTAATCAATACAAAGCAAACACACAGATTCCATATGCGCTTTGAATATTTTTAAAATCGTTGGTTGATTGAAATGACATAATTGCCAGACCTTTTATGAGAAAAATTTGACTATCCATTTTTCAGATGTGTTTCATATACGATTTGGCTCTTCATTAAAAAAGTGCAAGCACCTGTTGCATTCATTTCTAAACTAACGATGTTTACAAGGATAGTACTATTTGAACCATTTAATCCAAAATGTTCTTCTAATCAGACGTCAATTAAACCTTTTGTCTTTTGTTATCGTTAATTATAGTGTCAATGTAACCATCACAGTCGAGTTAATGTTGCTGTCTGATGATTTAGAAAGACAATGATTCAGTCATCGTATATCGGTCATAATGTTAAGCGCGCCGTATATAGCAACGACTAGTTTTGTTAGTTCTTATGAACTTCTTATATCTTGTACACTTTTCATACTTTTGAAAAGCAAATTAACATCATTATTATTGATCCGTTTTCATAAATGGTAATATTATCGAAAATAAGTATTGCATGGTACAATACCATCATACTAATGATAAGGTCTCAGAAAACGTTTAACTAAGTAACATGAGTATAACTGTTATATTTGATTCATGCATATCATGTCGTTGTTTTGGCAATATAAACATAGTTGTATCGCTCTCGAAAACAACATCTTCGTGTACTTTGTTTATGCATTTTCATACTCCACATTTCCCTACAATCATTGTAACATTTGCCTTTCTTTTCCAATTAATCGTCCATACACGCACTAAAAGCGAGTAATTAATAAACAAAGTCAAACATATTAATAATAAAAAATGTCATGTGCTCTTTGATGATTCCATTTAAAGACCTTCCTCTAATTGCGATAAATATACACGAGCAACATAAATGTTTCTTACGTAGCATTAAACCACAGTGTGAAAATTGCATGCAATTGATAACAAAAAAATACGATTTTTTTTAAACTTTAGTAAATTTGATTTTTTAAGCGCCATTATCATCACGTACGTTTTGCAACATCGTCGGTAGCCATGCAATTAAAAAAACATCGATTAATCTGTCGCACGTTAACAATATTTCTTTAACTAAAGTTGTTAAATATTTATTTTCATTTTGCTATTTGCCTGCGCAATAAAAAAAATATGCAAACATTGTTGTCATTATTCATTTACGTCTTGTTAGTATATTGAATCTTGATTTCTTAAGTAGATGTGATTTGTGCAAAATTTGCCTAAGCGTTTAAACATGGCCGTTAGGGATTTGCAATGAGAGCTCAACAACGTTACTGAAATTGTGATTTTTGGCATGTCCGGTAACTATCGTTTTGTGAGTAGATAATTTTATGGATTTTCAATAAATCCTTACAACAGCATAATCTTGTATTTGGTTATAGTGTCAGGCATTATTTTTGATGCGATGTATGCATACATGTTTTCTCAACGTATTTTTGTAGAATCGGTTATATCCAAATTTAACACAAATTAATATTTAGATATAAACATTATAAGTCTTTATGTATTTTCTAATTACAATCGCATTAATATATGACAAATTACGTATAGTGCGTGGGAGTCAGACGATTGCTAAGACGATTATAAATTCTAATTCGCTTTCTGATATGTCAGCACCAGACCTTGAATTTTACATCATTAAATAATGAACTCAACGAAAGATAATTTCATACTGTGAAATTAGTCTATACATGAAAATCGATATAAGAGTGCAATATGACGTTATACTTGGTAATAATTCCTTAAACCCGGGTTCAATACTTTGGACTGCAGTTCAAAGTCTCTTAACTCTTTAGTTAAGAAACGACCAATGAAATCGTGACATTCGCCTTCGAATTGTGGTTTAAGCTCCGCTGGTTGGTTGTCTCTGAATTATGTATATATGAGATTTGTATCTATTTTAAGACACACATTGAACCGCGGTTCAAAATCTTGAACTCGGGTTTAAGGAATAAATGTGCAAACGGCACTTTGAACTCGGAATCAAAGTCTCTTAACGCTATAGTTAACTGTTAAATAATTAATGTGAATACTGCGCGTCCTAACCCCAGTTTAAGACTTTGAACCGCAGTTTAAGACATTGAAACGCAGTTCAAAGTCTCTTAACGCTATAGTTAAGAGATACAATAATGTGCAAACGGCTCTTTGAACCCGAGTTTGCACATTATTTTAAAACTATATAATAAACTGTTAAATAATTAATGTGCATTCATCGCCTCTTTACCAGTCGGGGATCTTGCCCGATTGGGAAAATTGGGGAATCCCCTTTTGACTTTCCCGATCGGGAAATATTGATCGAAAAATCGCCCGATCAGGCAAGAAAACAACCATTTTTCATATACCTTGGCAAAACGTGTCCGGGCATCACACAATTCATCCAAGGAACTACTTAAATAACTGAATCTAATCTTAAAACAATTATCTTAAATTTTTAACCGTAGAGATTTTTTTAAATGTCGTTGTTCGTCAGACATTTAAGCCCAAAGTTGAGCAACTTTTAGCATCTATCAACATTTTCCGCATTTGCCTGTTTTGAACACAAACTTGCCAGAAGGAGCAAGTCACCGAAGAACACGTGTCTTATCTCATACACAGTATTTTGAGACCATCCCACCCAAGTGAGATCAAAATTTGTTTATCCACGCAGGTGGATACTGTACAAAACTATTTCTTGAACATATCACCCTTTTTCACACATATTACACATATTATTACACATCTGTTTGTCAATCACTCAAAAATGGATTGGTTAATTATTAATGAACCTCAAGTGGGTGCATATTCTACACCATGCTGTAGTTCAACCGCTGTGCTGTTGCTGGTGATAAAAAGGTATGAACCACTTCATTGCACTTTATAACATATACATATTAGCCGTGAAAAGGGGGTTGAATGCCTGTGCGTAAAGTGTCGTCCAAAATTAGCATGTGAAGACGGCACAGGCTAATCAGGGACGACAGTTTCGACGGATTGTTGATAAGAAGAGACTTTCTTTATACAGAAAATATCATAAAAGCGGAGAGTGTCTTCCCTGCACAGGCTAATCTGGGACGACACTTTACGCACATGCATTAAACCCCTTTTCACAGCGCACGGTCCATATATTATAGCATTAACAGTAGTTTCACATGTGTGTGTATGGGTACCTATTGTTATCAATTTTCATTACCAATCGCAAGGCATTGTACGGATACTGAGAATAAAATATGCATGGACGAAAGAGCATCGATTGCCGATTATCATTAGGTGTTAGTTCAATTAACGGTATTCCAAATGAAAATCAGACGTCAGATGACAGGAAAAATTTAACAATCAATATTTTACGATAAAACAGTATAACATATCAATATCGATTAAGGAAGTCATAATAGTATAATACGTCTTGTCCATTTGCATTGCATTTTACCATGAAAATAGTCTTATGCGATATGCCGCAGGCGGAGCTCCAGACAAACCTGATCATCCGCGCATTCCGGTCAGGAGCTGCATTGTCTGCTTATGAAAACACACAATATTGCGTGATTTCGTAGCGGACAGCGTAGCTCCTGTCAAGAGTGTGCGGTCGCATTTGACCTACGACCCATTTTTCGCATGACGCGGATCGTATAAATATGTCATTGTTTGATGCATCACACTTCTACCACTGTTAATTGTATTTGTATGTTAATACATTCCTAATTAAAATACTTCTCAATATTGATGGCTCTTTTCAAGAACTTACTAGTATATAGTATGCTCATGCGCCGTAGCCACGCTGAGGCACAATGAGGTAGCTACATCGGCTTGAGTATGAAGACCAAAAACTAATTATTTGTAAGCCATATGTCGTTATAATGCCAATATCTTCTTTACTGAAAGATTTTCTTAGAAGCAAAATGGATAAAGTAAATGTGCGCAGTACCATTTAAGAATAATCGAATTGGTGTATTTAATATTTGCTTGTCAGCGCTTTCCAATGCGAACGTAGATTCATTTCACAACAAACACTATCATAGTAAATATATTCGTAAAGCGGAAACGTTCAACCGAGAAAGACGCAGGTTCATTGGTTTCGCTTTGATATATGCTCCTCAAAACTTTTCAATGGAACTCAACAATAATCAGCCATGAAATGCGTAAGACCCTCGTCTCACCAAACTGAGGTGCTTACTGAGACTGAATCAGTAATTAAAAAGAAACTTTTTTCTTCCAAAGTAAGGACATTCTTCAGACAGAGATATTGTTGTGTTCTGTGCACACGACCGGCGAGCCCGCATCGGCTTGACCATGTTCTCTGTGTATTACTGATTTTTTTACTTTCCTATTGATACTGAGAAGATTAGGGTCAGACTAATGAATCGCCGTTAACTATCGGTAGTAAGAAACACCTATGCAAAAGTAACGCCGAAGAAACGGAATGAACTTTCTCGGTCGTCCCTAGCGACCCTAGTGTGGTCAACATTCCACAAGAGTTACACTTTCAAAAATAACCGCGCTGATGCCATAGCAAGAACCTTTTATGCATGATAGTTTGTGACAAGAACCCAATCGGCACTATAGAACTTAATATGCAACAATATGCTGTATTCTGCACCATAATGGCATATAGAACGTAAGTTCGCCGTAGAGACCCGTGTGGTTAATGAACCAGTTATGTGCAGCTGCAAAGAAACTTAAGCGCGTCTGCGACCCTCTTACGTTTTTACAGCGTTGCTTCTGTTTTGTTGCATCATTTAATGACTGCTTCAAAGAAGTTTTCAATATTTTAAATTGTCAAAAAATGCCTTAAATTGAAAGGTTTAAGATCCAGAACCGAATATCTGAAATATTATAACAAGAATAGAATTCAAGAAAGAAAACGGAAACCGTCCCCAACTGGAATCTTTCATTTAAAAGGTCTTTCATTTGAAATCTCGGCTTGCTACATTTTGCCTTGCATTTTGTACTAAAGTCCACTGTTCTGTTTTAATGTGAAAAAAAAGTTCAAAGCCTGCACCATTTAAAAATTAAAGTGCACCAATGACGTTTACATTTCAATGTACTTAAGTTTGCGATTCCTTGATCCTATAGTCCGTAACAACTTGTGGAGTAAAATAAAGAAAATATAGCCAATTTGTAAAAGCACACTATGAAAAAGCCTATGAAGGCGAACTTTATCAAGAAAGAGTGAAACTTGTTCGATGTCATGTTTGCTTCTAACAAAGACCTATAGATAATGTTATCTATAGGTCTTTGCTTCTAATAAAGCACAAAAAGCGAGATTCGATCAATTGAAGATTTTCCTAACAAAGACTTCCGACTGTAGTTTTAACGGGTAATACCGGTAACTGAAAATTCCATGGCAAGAGATTTTTTCGCTTTGTTTCAGTTTTTATTCAAGCGGTTGCTATTGCTGTGTTAATTCATGTTTTTTTTGCAATAAAGTACTTTATTTATAACATAAATTGTCAACATACTATTGCAGTTCACAATTAATTTAATTTTGACAAATAAAGTTGAATAAAGATAATTTTCTTAAAAATCTCTTTTTGTACGAACTTGGATTTAAATATGGTAATTCAATTTGTATACTAGAAGCCCTTATTAAATAAAACACCATTTTAATAAAATAAGAAAGCAAAAACACATTCTTGTTATGTCTCCAACTTTCAGCTAACTTACGACTTTGGCGGAATACTCGAATTCCTATCTCGCAATTTTCTTTGGCAACACCAAGCTTCAATTAGCATCTGTCACCTTGGCGCGTGTTCATGATGATTCCGTAAATTGTTATTTGTATGTGTGTTCCTTTTTTATATGTTCAATGAAATATCATAAAACTACATCCGATTATGTGTTATATAAGTTTTATATTTCTAGATTCAGTAATTAAAGTATGTCAATCTTGTTTTTCTCTTTTTTAGTTTTTCACATGCTTGAACATTATTGCAAAAAAGTAAAAAAAAAACAAATACAATAAAACGACAAAACGAATAATTTTGCAATACTGTTTTCGTACAAGAATTGCTATGCTGAGCATCGCACTAGAATGTATAAGATTTAAAATTTTAATAGAAAGAGAACATCAGATGTAGATAATGTTTTGTCAGCCTTTTCAACTATTCCCCATTTACTTCGAAGACTATTCATATGGTCGATTAGACTGTCATAAACTAGTAGATATACATGTCCTCAGAAATGTAATACACGAGTCGCTTAAGTTACACCTACCATATCTTCAGTGCTGATCGTATACATTGATTTTTTATCAGATACGCCCCAAGATGTGCGATAATGAAATTTCTCCATCAATCGATGTCCTATTCCCGGCCCAATGAATTAAGTATTCTAGCGAACTATTGACCCTACTTTGATGACATTTAATATGAAAAATGCTGGATAAGTATTATCAGTCTTGTCAGTTTTACTGCTTACAGTGACATAGCAAGACCACTTGATCTTAAAACGCATCAAATCCTTATAAACTAGAGACTAAACTTTCTATGTTTCTTTCTCTAGATGATATGTGGATATGACGATTTTATACAAAACATAAAAAAAACATTGATCGCATACAAACCATTAATTCATCAGATCTTCTTTTGTCGATGATTTATCAGATTATTGAATGGTTCGGGAAATTCAAATTCAAAATAGGCAAGTGATTAAATAATGTAACCTCGACGACTTGCTCCTTCTGGCAAGTTTGTGTTCAAAACAAGCAAGTGCGGGAAATGTTGATAGATGCTAAAAGTTGCTCATCTTTGGGCTTAAATATCTGCCGAACAACGACATTAAAAAAAAATAACTACGGTCAAATTTAAGATAATTGTTTAAAGATTGGATTCTGTTATTTTAGTTGATCCTTGGGTGAGTTGTGTGATGCTCGGACACGTTTTGCCAAGGTATATGAACAATGGTTGATTTCTTGCCTGATCGGGTAATTTTTCAATCAATATTTTCCGATCGGGAAAGTCAAAAGGGGATTCCCCAACTTTCCCAATCGGGCAAGATCCCCGACTGTAAGACGATCATTCTCATGATTTTGGTTGTTCATTGGAAAGTAGGTCATTTTTTTTTCAGGGTGATTCTATTATTTTTATATTACATAACACACAATTATGTTAGTTTGTTTATGGTTAATTAGAAGCTTGATCAAATGTTTTATATGCCTCTTATTTTTAAATAAAAAAATATTTCAAGATCAACATTAGCTAGAGCTTCGTTTTTCATTAAGATACTATTTTTAGAACAAGCACATGTGTAACAAACCTATAAAGCAACCAATCAGAAGGACCGATATAATGAGAACCATTGTACATGATACAGATTACTACAGGGAGCTCAGTCTAGCCAGTATTTTGTCAAAACAATTCAGATTTAAATGCAGTTTTCGTTGTCATGTCCAAAAATACACATTTTACTATAAATTGACATGTAACACATGCGTGTGTTTGAATTTATTCACTTCCAAAATTTGTGTGTATTCATTAAGAAGGCTGATACTACGGATAGACATGCTATATTTTTCTCCAATGACTGACTTAAAATGTTAGTTCCCAATTTAAGGTTCCCAAAACCATTTTTTTATCCCCGCCAATTTTGTTTTTCGGAGAGGATAATAGTAATTGGTCCAGTCTGTGCGTCCGTCCGAAACTTTGTCCAGAGCATAATTCCAAATCTATCCAATGGATTTACTTTAATCTAAGAATATATACAGATGGCAACTAGGAGAAGTGCAGTGACCAAGAACCATTACTCTATCTACCTTAGTTTTTAGCTCACCTGATTGCTCAGGTGAGCTTTTGTGACCGGTCTTTGTCCGTCGTCTGTCCGGCCGGCCGTCCACATTTGTTCGTAAACACTCTAGAGGCCACATTTATTTTTCCGATCTTCATGAAACTTAGTCAGAAGCTTCATCCCAATGAAATTTCGGTCGAGTTCGAAACTGGGTCGTGCCTGGTCAAAAACTAGGTCACTAGGTCAAAAAAAGGAAAATACTTGTTAACACTATAGAAGTCACATTTCATGCCCAATCTTCATGTAACTTTGTCAAAATGTTTGTCTTAATGATATGTTGGTTGAGTTCAAAAGTGGTTCCGGTCCGTTGAAAAACATGGCCGCCAGTTTTTCTTATTTGGCTATAGAGAAACCTTGTAAACACTCTAGAAGTCACAATTTTTGTCCAATCATCATGAAAGTTGGTCAAAACATTGGTTTTATTGATATTACGGACAGTTTGAAAATGGTCCAGATCGGTGAAAAAACATGGCCGCCAGTGGGCGGGGCATTTTTCTCTATATGTATATAGTGAAAACATGTGAACACTCTAGAAGTCACATTTTTTGCCAAATTTTCATGAAATTTGGTCAGAACATTTGTTTCTTGATATGAGACTTGAGTTCGAAAATGGTTCCGGTCAGTTGAATAAAATGGCTGCCGGGGGAAGGGGCAGTTTTCCTAATTTGGCTATAGAGAAACCTTGTTAGCACTCTAGAAGTAACAATTTTTGCTCTATCATCATGAAAGTTGGTCAGAACATTGGTTTTATTGATATCTCGGACGAGTTTGAAAATGGTCCAGATCGGTGAAAAAACATGGCCGCCAGTGGGTGGGGCATTTTTCTCTATATATTTATAGTGAAAACATGTGAACACTCTAGAAGTCACATTTTTGGCCCAATTTTATGAAATTTGGTCAGAACATTTGTTTCCTTGATATGAGGGTTGAGTTTGAAAAAGGTTCCGGTTAGTTGAATAACATGGCTGCCGGGGGGGGGGCAGTTTTCCTAATTTGGCTATAGATAAACCTTTTAAACACTCAAGAAGTCACAATTTTTGCCCAATTATCATGAAAGTTGGTCAAAACATTGGTTTTATTGATATCTCTGACGAGTTTGAAAATGGTCCAGATCGGTGAAAACATATTTCTCTATATGTTTATTGTGAAAACATGTGAATACTCTAGAAGTCATATTTTTAGCCCAATTTTCATGAAATTTGGTCAGAACATTTGTTTTCTTGATATGAGAGTTGAGTTCGAAAATGTTTCAGGTCAGTTGTATAACATGGCTGCCGGGGGGGGGGTAGTTTTTCTTATTTGGCTATAGAGTAACCTTGTAAACACTCTAAAAGTCACAATTTTTGCCACATCATCATGAAAGTTTGTCAAAACATTGGTTTTATTGATATCTCGGTCGAGTTTGAAAATGGTCCAGATCAGTGAAAAAACATGGCCCCCAGTGGGCGGGTCATTTTTCTCTATATGTATATAGTGAAAACATGTGAACACTCTAGAAGTCACATTTTTTGGCCCAATTTTCATGAAATTTGGTCAGAACATTTGTGTCCTTGATATGAGAGTTGAGTTCAAAAATTGTTCCGGTCAGTTTAATAACATGGCTTCCAGGGGGGGGGGGGGGGGGGGGCAGTTTTCTTATATTTAAAACATATAGTAAAAAAAGCTTGTGAACACTCTAGAAGTCACATTTTTTGCCCAATCATCATGTAACTTGGTGAAAAGATTGGTTTTATATATATCACATAATTAATGCCATAGTGATTGCCCTTAGATTGTCCAAATTTTCATTTTATTATACAAAATCCTTGTAAACACTCTAGAGGTCACAATTTTGTTTCAGATTTTATGAATCTTGGTCATGATATTTAATTTTGTAAGCAAAGTTTGATGTTTGGTAAGGGGAGTCAACTCAAAATATAGGTCACCAGGTCAAATCTTACAAAAACAAAAACACTCCATTTGCCAGAACTTTGGTTCAATAATATTGAAACTTGACCAGGATGTTTGTCTGGACATTATCTAGGTCGAGTTTGACGTTTGGTAAAGATTGAATGAACCGACTCCTCTCAGGTGAGCGAACTAGGGCCATCTTGGCCCTCTTGTTGAATTATTTCCCTTTATTTAATTTCAAAGTAATTTTTTTTCCGGAGCATAACTCTAAATCTGCTGGAGAGATTTACTTGAAACTTGAAATATAAACATTTGGCAAGTAGGAGAAGCGCAGTGACTAAGAACCATAACTCTATCTACCTTATTTTTTGAATTATCTCCCTTTATTTATTTTCAAAGTAAATTTTTGTCCGGAGCATTACTCTAAATCTACTGAAGGGATTTACTTGAAACTAGAAATATAAACAGATGGCAAGAACGAGAAGTGAAGTGAACATGAACCATAACTCTTTCGGCCATAGTTTTTTAATAATCTCCCTTTATTATGCCCCCCTTCGAAGATGAGGGGTAAATTGTGTTGCACATGTTGGTCGGTCCGTCGGTCGCTCCGTCTACCAGATGGTTTCCGGATGATAACTCAAGAATGCTTAGGCCTAGGATCATGCAACTTCATAGGTACATTGGTCATGACTTGCAGATGACCCCTATTGATTTTCAGGTCACTAGGTCAAAGGTCACGGTAACGATGACTTGAACCAGTAAAATGGTTTCCGAATGACAACTCAAGAACACTTACGCATAGGATCATGAAACTTTATAGGTACATTGATCATGACTCGCAGATGACCCCTGTTGATTTTCAGGTCACTAGGTCAAAGGTCAAGGTCACGGTGACGCGACACAGAAAAATGGTTTCTGGATGATTACTCAAGAACGCTTACGCCTAGGATCATGAAACTTCATAGGTATATTGATCATGACACGCAGATGACCCCTATTGATTTTCAGGTCATTAGGTAAAAGGTCAAGGTCACGGTGACTCGACACAGTAAAATGGTTTCCGGATGATAACTAAAGAAAGCTTAAACCTAGGATCATGAAACTTCATAGGTACATTGGTCATGACTGGCAGATGACCCCTATTGACTTTCAGGTCACTAGGTGAAAGGTCAAGGTCACAGTGACTCGAACCAGTAAAATGGTTTCCGGATGATAACTTGGAAGTGCTTTGGCAGATTTCATTAAAACTTGGTATGAGTATATATATGGATAAGAAGATGATGCACACCAAGTGGCATTGTACACAATTGGATAATAACAGAGTTATGGCCGACCCCTATTGATTTTCAGTTCACTAGGCCAAAGTCAAGGTCACAGTGACACAAAACATATTCACACAATGGCTGCCACTACAACTGACAGCACATATGGGGGGCATGCATGTTTTACAAACAGCCCTTGTTATTTTTAATTTAATTTTTAGCTCATCTATTTTTTGAAAACAAATTATGAGCTATTGTCATCACCTTGGCGTCGGCGTTGGCGTCGGCGTTGGCGTCGGCGTTGGCGTCGGCGTTGGCGTCGGCGTTGGCGTCGGCGTCCGGTTCAGTTTTGCGTTTAGGTCCACTTTTCTCAGAAAGTATCAATGCTATTGCATTCAAACTTGGTACACTTACTTACTATCATGAGGTGACTGGGCAGGCAAAGTTAGATAACTCTGGCGTGCATTTTGACAGAATAATGTGCACTTTTTATACTTAGAAAATTGAAAATTTTGGTTAAGTTTTGTGTTTAGGTCCATTTTATTCCTTAAGTATCAAAGCTATTGCTTTCATACTTGCAACACTTACTAACTATCATAAGGGGACTGTGCAGGCAAAGTTATGTAACTCTGACTGGCATTTTGACAGAATTATGTGTCCTTTTTATACTTAGAAAATTGAAAATTTGGTTAAGTTTTGTGTTTAGGTCCACTTTATTCCTATAGTATCAAAGCTATTGCTTTCATACTTGCAACACTTATTAACTATCATAAGGGGACTGTGTAGGCAAAGTTATGTAAATCTGACTGGCATTTGGACGGAATTATGGGCCCTTTATACTTAGAAAATTGAAAATTTTGTTAAGTTTTGTGTTTTGGTCCACTTTACCCCTAACGTATCATAGATATTGCTTTCATACTTGGAACACTCTGGTTGTCATTTTTACGGAATTATGGCCCTTTTTTGACTTAGTAACTTTGAATATATGGTTAAATTTTGTGTTTCGATCGACTTTACTTCTATAGTATCAAGGCTATTGCTTTCAAACTTCAAATACTTTCATGCTATCATGAGGTTACTGTACCTGGCAAGTTGAATTTTACCTTGACCTTTGAATGACCTTGACTCTCAAGGTAAAATTATTAAATTTTGCTAAAATTGCCATTATTTCTTTATTTATGATTAGATTTGATTGATACTTTGACAAAATACTTTTACCTGACATACCAAAATAGACTCCACCCAAACCATCCCCCGTGCCCTCCCCCCCCTCCCCCCCGAATCCCCCCCTTTTATTTTTTTTAAGATCATCTCACAAATGACCACCACACCCTCACACTATACCCCCCACCCCACCCCACCAAATTTTTTTTTGAAACGGTTAAAAAACACAAATATTTATTTTTATTATTTTATTTTTTTTTAAAAACCGTCCAACCATCGCACCCAAGAATCCCCCTACCCTCGATTTTTTTTTGCATTTTTTTGCATTTTATTTTTTTGGAAGATAATGTTATAAATGTCCACACCCCCAAACTATACACCCCTCTTCACTCCACCTCTCCCTCCTTTGTGATTTTAATTGAGAGTCCCTTCACCTTTAAAAAGACAATAGATGACCGGTCTGCACCCGCAAGGCGGTGCTCTTGTTTATTTTTTAGCTAGGCTGTTTTCGGAGAAAACCCAAGGTATTGTCATAGCCAGTCTGTCGTGTCCGCCGTTCGCGTCGTGCTAAAACCTTAACATTTTGTCAAGGTTTTGAACATTGGCTCGAAATTATCAAAGTGCTTCAACCTACAACTTTGAAACTTCATATGTAGGCTAGCTGCACCTTGATGAGTTCTACATGCCACACCCATGTTTAGGTCACTAGGTCAAAGGTGAAGGTCACTGTGACCTCTGACAACCTTTCATTTATTCAAAACTGCACCCGCAGCCGAGCGTGGCGCCGTTATGTGGTGCTCTTGTTTTTATTTATATTTTATTTATTTATTATAATAAATGATATTACATTTAATTTCATAGTAAATATTTAAGCTTTTCAATTTTTAATATCTCCCTTTATCTTATTTTTCAATAATATTTAAGTTGAACACTGAAGTATTCACTGTAAAATGAATAGATGAGTTTAAGGAAAAATGAAGTGATCAAAAACAGTAACTGTTTATAGACTTCTTTTTTAATTACCTCTCTTTGTTTCATTTCCATATATTTTATTCTCTACAGCATAACTCCAATACTGTATAACTAATTGATCATTGAAATATAAATAAATGACACAGGTTCCATGTTTTACAAATATTATTCTACTCTCTTAAACAAATGTTGTCATAAAAGCAAACACACTTCCGTGGTGATTTGGCACTACTGTGACAAGCTCTTGTTATAAATAACAACATGAAAAAGAAAAAATAACAACATGCAGTTTATTTCCCATGCCTTTTTCTCTGCTTTCACGGGATAGATAGATTTAAAAAAATGTAGTGTTTTATATATTTTGTGAAACCTTACAAAACAAAAATGTATTTCATAGCTGAGTTTTTAGGCTGACTGCTCATTTAGCTATTCTCTAATTGTTGACATTGGAGAGCACTATTTTAACCAGATTTTTACATGTAATATCTATTTTTTTTAGAATGGGTCGTTGTTATTAAATTACTTAATAACAACACTGCCCCATGCATTACCTGATTTGCCAATATTCAGTGGAAATATCCTCAGTATTGACGTCAAATTAAAACACATACGAAACTTCATTTTATAATGACTATCGCTCAGTGTTCTTGCGTTGCTTACTTCCGAAAAATGACCATGTTTGTGTCTAGGACATTTGTTAACAAATTAACTCTATTCCTTTTGAGAATTGCTGTTAAAACTGTATGTTGTTTGTGGTAATCATGCATTACCAAATGAATTGAAATATTTTTAGTGTCATAATATTTCAAGGTCAAATGTCGCCAAAATTTTAATAAAATGTCCTGATTTTTATATTAACAATTACAAGTAATTTGGCCTGAAAAAGTCCTTTGAAATATACTTCACTGAAGCTTCTTTTAGACTTTTTCACACATTTATGTAGTTATAAAAAAATCATACTGTAAATATTTTGTTCACAGCATTGATAGGGACGTTAACCAAAAGATCATAGATTTTTGGAACCAGCTTCTGAAAGCACGAGAATGTGTTGAAAAGATGCCCGGAATACAATACAGTCGTCAAGATCAGAGAAAACAGATCGAAATCTTACAAAAACAGCTGACGCAGAAAACTCAGTTGATCCAAAAATACAAATCACTCCAGCCTTTCCAAGAGCAAGTTGAAACGCCAATGCATCAGTAGACATTGGACACGGTGCATAATTTTCGTGTTGTCGAGTAAAACTGTTTAATACAAAATATGTTCATTATTTATTAAGAAGGTAGAACTAGGTGATTTTGAGACAGTATTACATCCACTGAATTAAAGACATCTACCGTGAAATGGAAGAGCTTCACCCCATATTTACCAAAGACCCAGATGAATAGATTCAGTATGTGTATAAAAAGGTATAACTAACAGACAAATGTTACATGATGGTTCATCATTTCTATAATCTTAAAAAAAGATTGCTGTTTGTATATTTCCCTCAAATATTGAGAGCTGTCCGAATGAACCTGATGTAATGATGATGGTCAAGAATGAAATTTTTGCACTAATAAGTTTTTTATTAATCATGGCCATTTGTTTATTTTTATTCCAGGCTGTGGAATATATAGTCCAGGAAACAGTGTTTATATAACTCCTCTTTTATGACTGGGTGGGTCTTGCTCAAATTTTCAAGGCTCATTGACTTATATGCGCAGATGGCAATACTGTAAGGAATTTTCAATGCAACCAGTAGGCTTTTTCACACTGTAGAATCTCTGGTGGATTTGTCTGTGACACATTTCTAGTTTAATTTAAATGCATTTTTAAGGGAGATAATTTGTATGGAAAATATTTCTTTGTGTTGAGAGTAGTTCACCTTTTGTTCATTGTTTATCATCAAATAATGAAGTATTCTTGATTGAGTGGTATTGAATATCTTGAAATTAATGCTAATTAAACAAAATTTTGTACAGATAATTATTTTTTTCAGACTCATAATATAAACCAAAAAATACAATTAACTAGATCCAAAAACATTATTGACTTTGTCTGTTCTGTGTTTATAAGGTAGAATCTTAAGGATTTTAAGTAAATTTATTACTACAAAATTATTTATTGTCATCTGAATGAAATTTGTCAAAAATAACTTGTGTGGACTTGTAAATAATTGTATACAATTCTGACTATGGAAAAAATGGTGAACTTGTCTCAGTCATTTTCTTAGGTTTTATGTTATATTAGTGGATTGGTCAACCTTAAGAATCAAACAAATTTAATGTCCCACAAATGTTAATGATATTTAATTTTACAGTATGCACACATGATATGCTTTTGCTTACTAACCATTGTTATATAAATGGGAGTCATTTATTAGTGTACTCAATCCTTGTTTGAAATTTGTAAGTTGCCAATAATCAATAAAGCTAATCAAGCAGGTATCCACTTTTCAGGTTAGATATTTTATAGATGTTTTCATAATGACATACAAAAATAATCTATGGATATTTTTTAGGTGAGCATTCTCACAGACGATGACGTTCAACATGTTGGTCTTGTCTTCACAGTCGATCCAGTCTCTGAAACGTTTGTGCTCGTGAACTTTGACGACAGCAAAACCACGGTGGACCTCATTACCAACCACTGTATCTCAGCCGTAAGAATACTTAGCGAAGATATTGAGACGTACAAGTCACAGTTGGACATTCTTTTTCGACCAAAGAGTGGGAAAGAGTTGACATTCGAGGAAATGAAGCAACGACAGAACATTGTCAGGATGTGGCTTCTAAAGAACAGGCTGCCGGTGGAAATTACTGGCGCCAATGAGGAGTTCTTGACCATTGCTGATGCTCTTGTTATTCAGCCTCCGTATGGGGCAGGGAACTGTGTCAGCACGAATGAAATCATCTTAGGAAAGATTCAGGGTCTCATTAAAACATGCCTGCTGACCAGCAAGAATGGTAGATTGCTGAGTGAAGTTTATAAAGTTGGACTTTAGGTGTGAGTCTTTCAACTAAAGTTGTTGAACTCTGGATTGAAGTAATGGTGTGTCAAGAATGTGAAGATTGTGCAAAAATACTTTTCAATAGTCATTTGCTGATTGGTAGTGTTAAGTTTTATTGAGAATATCTGAGTGTATGTGAGCTGTTTTGGATATGTGGACATGGGCTTTAAGTTTCTTATAACGTGAAGGTTGCACATAAAGACAGAGCTTGTTATAAAATGAAGATGTGTATCATGTATGCAGTGTAAGAATCATTTCATTAATTATGTGTTAGACATATATTTGGCTTTCAAGGAGTAACAAAGACAGTCTGCTTTATTGATATTAAGGAACAACGTTTAAATTTAGACTTTCAAGTTGTTAGAACTAGGTTCAACATTTTGTTCAATCTTTTGTTAGTCATTTTATTTAACGTCAAAGTTGGGTACAATTTTCTTGGTTAAGTGTGGCCCTATGATAATTTTGAAAAAGTTCATTTATAGTGAACAAGATGACTTCAATCTTGTAAATACTCGTAATGTTGGATATATCTGCAGTTGTATTGTAAACACACACATGTTTATGCAAGTACATGTAGTCTGAAAATCGTTAAAATGCGATTAGGATATTTCTGCCCAAATATTTCTCAATTAACAGCATATTTGCTTATCATTTTGAAATAACAATGAAATGTATATGCATGGAGCGATTAAACAGTTTGCTTTACATAATAAAATAATTGTTAAACTGATCATTAAGTCAATAAGTGAGAGTGGTATTGTTTTTTCTGCTTTTCTCCCATTGAACTGATAAGGAATCGGGGGTTGTCAGGTTTGCTACTTTTCTTTCAGTAACAACAATCTTCAATAACAATACCCGTTCATTGAAAATTTTCTTAACGTTAGTTTTAAGTGTGCTCCGTATGTGTTGTAGATAATGTCACAAATAAATGTGAATACAACTTGATTGATTCCATTAAAAAAATAAACATCTGTCTGTGCATATTTTCTGGTCTGATAGTTCATTTAAAGATTGCACGCTTGTACCTTTGGAAGATTATGCTGCCCTCTGAACATGGAGTATTATTACTCCATGCAGACAAATGGAGAGGCTTTACAGGATTCACAGTGTCTGTCTGTCCGTCCGTCTATTCGTCCGTCCCTAAGCACAAACTTGTTGGAAGCAATGATACAATTTTTAATGTATATGCGTTTTTTCCTTATGATTTGAAGGTGTGCTTTTGCAATTATTATCCTATTATACAAATTTCTCAAGGTATAACTTAGCATTTCTATAACCTGATTATGCTCCACTTCGAAGAAGAGGGGGAATATTTTTTTGCACGTCGGTCCGTCCGTCCACCGAATGGTTTCCGGATAATAACTCTAGAACGCTTACGCCTAGGATCATGAAACTTCATAGGTACATTGATCATGACTCGCAGATGACCCCTATTGATTTTCAGGTCACTAGGTCAAAGGTCAAGGTCAAAGTGACTCGAAATAGTAGAATGGTTTCCGGATGTTAACTCAAGAACGCTTAGGCCTAGGATCATGAAACTTCCTAGGAATATTGATCATGACTGGCAAATAACTCCTATTGATTTTCAGATCACTAAGTCAAAGGTCAAGGTCACAGTGACTCAAAATAGTAAAATGTTTTCTGAATGATAACTCATGAATGCTTAGGCCTAGGATCATGAAACTTCATAGGAAGATTGATCATGACTGGCAGATGACCCCTATTGATTTTCTGGTCACTAGGTCAAAGGTCAAGGTCACAGTGACTGAAAATAGTAAAATGGTTTCTGGATGATAACTCAAGAATGCTTACGCCTAAGATCATGAAACTTTATAGGTACATTGATCATGACTGGCAGATGACCCCTCTTGATTTTCAGGTCCCTAGGTCAAAGGTCTAGGTCACAGTGACTCGAAACAGTAAAATAATTTCCGGATGATAACTCGAGTATGCTTACGCCTAGGATCATGAAACTTCATAGGTACATTGAGCATGACTGGCTGATGACCCCTATTGATTTTCAGGTCACTAGGTCAAAGGTCAAGGTCACAGTGACTCAAAACAGTAAAATGGTTTGCGAATGATAACTCAAGAATGCTTTCGCCTAGGATCATGAGAATATATAGGAACATTGATCATGGCTTGCAGATGACCCTAATTAATTTTCAGGTCACTAGGTCAAAGGTCAAGGTGACAGTGACTCAAAACAGTAAAATGGTTTACTGATGATAACTCAATAATAATTAGGCCTAGGATCATGAAACTTCATAGGTACATTGATCATCACTGGCAAATGACCCATATTGATTTTCATGTCACTAGTCAAAGGTCAAGGTCACAGTGACAAAAACCATATTCACATAATGGCTGCCACTACAACTGAAAGCCCATATAGGGGGAATGCATGTTATACAAACATCCCTGGTTTTCTTTACAATTAATGACTGTTAGCTTTAATCTTCAAAGTTGTTACAAGCTGTATTTAAGACACAATATTCTAGTAATTTATTTGATCGGCTTCATATAAAATGTTACCCGTAATGGGATTAAAATGAGATGTTTGGTTAGAAAGTGGTAACTGAAGGTACCTCTTGCTCATAGGTTATTCTGTATATAAGCCCCAGTTATCTCATGTGTTTTGGCTCACTGAAACACAAAGTGTATAGAAGTCACATGTTAAGTGAAATCTTTATGAAACTTGCTCAAAACTTTTGTTCTGATGATGATTTGACAATGAAAAACCTGGTGGCCAAATGGTAGATCAGATTTCTTCATATAACTATATGTATAGTTAAAACCTTATTAACACTTGAAAAGTCACATTTCTGGTCAATCATCATTCAATAGGGTAAGAATGTTTGTACATTTGATATCTCGAAAATGTTTGGAAATGGTTCGAGAACATTGAAAAACATGTCAACCAGGTGTCTGGGTAGTTTTCTGTGTATGGCTATTGTGAACACGTGTGAACTCTCTGGTTTTTCTAATCTGCTTGAAACTTGTTCAGAACTTTGTATTTAAAAATGTACTTTCATTTTATCTCAGGTCAGTTAATAAATGTTTCTGATCTGTTGACCCGTCTGTAGATCTGCCATAGTGATTAGCACTTTTTTATGACATTCTATAGAACATGATATGGAATTCTATGGAAATCGATGGAAATCTATGAAATTTGATGGATTCCATCCATTGGCCAATTTTCCATCTGAAGCTGTTATGGAATTCCATGGAATCTCTCCTAAAATTCCATGCTTTTCTACGGAATACTAGTACATGGAAAACACTATAGAAAGTTGGACTTAGCCATTTATTTCAATGGAAATCAAATGGAAAATAACATAGACATTTTCTTGGATGGAAATCAATGGAAAATAACTTTGAATAAATTTTGCTGGTTGTCTGAAATGTATTTGTAGTTTAATACATGTATGAATTTATTTGCATTATGTATATTGTATCTAAAAGAAAATTTTGTTCTAGAAATTGGAACAGTTCTGGAACTGTTCCATATTTGTGTTCTTAAACGTATGTTCTGGCATTGTTCCAAAACAGTTTTTTCGAATAAATCAAGAACATTTGTGGAAAATGGCTTATGACTGAAACTGTTCCAATAATATTCAAGAACTTTTTTAGAACATTTCAAGGACAAAATAAGGTCAAGAAATTTCTAAAAATGTTTTAAAATGTAGTTCTAGAACACATCTAGAACGCTTTAAGAACCAGAAAGTTCTACAAAAGTTCTAACGGGGAATAAGAACACATATAGAACACCTTACAATTACAACTAGCCAAATAGACTTCATAGTAGCGACAGCAGCAGCAGCAGCAGTAGTAGCAGTAGTTGTAGATGTAGTAGCTGTATAAGTAGTAGTAGTAGTTGTTGTTGTTGTAGTAGGTGTTGTTGTTGTAGTAATTGATGTAGTAACAGTAGCAGTTGTGTTTTTTTAGATCAGTAGAGGTGGTGGTGGTAGTAGTAGTAGTAGAAGTAATAGCATTAACAGTTGCTGTAGCAATAGTAGTAGCAATAGAAGTAGCAGTAGTAGCAGTTGTTGCAGTAGTAGCAGTTGTTGCTGCTGCTGTTGTTGTTGCTGCTGTTGTTGTTGCTGCTGTTGTTGTTGTTGTTGCTGCTGTTGCTGTTGTTGTTGCTGCTGTTATTGTTGCTGTTGTTGTTGGTGGTGGTGTTGTTGTTGCTGTAGTAAACAAAGTAGTAGTTCTGCAGAAGTAATAGTAGTAGTTACTTTCAAAGCAATTTCTACAAGTTTAAATTCCTTAACCCTGTCCAAGTGGTATACACACTGTTTTTTCTCAATATCAAACTCAGCCGGTCCAGGTTGTCAAATAACAATCTATCTGATAAGCCCAGCATGTGCTGTGCATCAGATGTTGGGTATGTTTGCTGCAAATCTATTGGTTATAAGATATAACAGCCTTTTCTAATTGGCTGAATTCAAATACAGAAAGTTTACCTGTTAGTTTGAAACACTGGAGTTAAGACATGGTGGACAATGTACTGGTTTAACTTGTTAAAATAAAGTTAAAGAAATTGAACAAACAGAAGAGTTAATTAGTTTTTCCATTAAAAACACGTTCTGAAAATACTTATGTATTTATATCATTTGGAAAATGACATGAAATATTGTTAAAGAGTGATGCATACAGTGTTTGAGCAGTCTGTCTAGGAATAGAACAATAACTGAAGGTTTGTGATTTATATTATTTCTAAATATTCCTTTAAATTTAATCTTCTTATGACATTACTGTAGACCTTTTTATGTGATATTTAAGGTTTTAGTATGGCAAATATTAGTTTAAAAGCAGCTGTCACCCAAATTTTCACTAAGTGGAGTTTGTTGCTTGAAAAAGGAAGTAATAAGACCTATGTGGAGAAATTAATAACGTTGAATGTAGTATCGGAATTTCATCATGCAAGGTTATGGAACTGAGGCTAAGGGAGTTTTGTACTGTGCATGTTGAGCACTCAATGCTAATTAATGGTGTTAATGTTTATTATTATCCCCCGCCATAGGCGGAGGGATATTGTTTTGGCGTTGCCCGTCCGTCCTTTCATCCTTCCGTCTGTCCGTCTTTCCATTCGTCCGCAGCCATATCTTGGAAGTGCTTTGGCAGATTTCACTGAAACTTGGTATGAGTATGTATATCAATAAGAGGATGATGAATGCAAAATGACATTGTACACCATTAGTTAATAACAGAGTTATGGCCCTTTGTATCTTGAAAAAAAAATGCTTTTTGTGTGTCCAAGGCCATATCCTGGAAGTGCTTTGGCGGATTTCATTGAAACCTGGTACGAGTATATATATATGGATAAGAGGATGATGCACGCCAAATTGCATTGTACACCATCTGTTAAAAACGGGGTTATGGCCCTTTGTATCTTTAAAAAATGCTTGTTTGAGTGTCAAATATAATACTTTTGTGTCCAGAAGCATCTTGGCGGGGGATATCAATTCAACTAATTTGCTTTTAAATAAAAAATTAAACCAATAGAATTTGTTTTTAGGTATCTGAGTGTGCATTTTCATACCAATAGAATTACACATCATTCTAATTATAGCAATAATAAATTTGTACTAATCATACCAACAAATTAAGTTATGCTTAGTGCTTTGCGATGTATTCACTTCGTTTTTAGTTCTCTTTCTAAAGACCATTTAACAACTAAATATTTAAAACAATACATGAATAACGTTCCCTATACATTTTCATTGTGTGCTTTAATTACCATTGACCAGTTAATGGAAGATACTGCAGAGTTTGGCAGGGAAATAATCCAAGACAGCAAAGCGGCTCTTTAGGCGCATTTACCTAGAGGACTTACAGGGCCACAAATTCATGGTAAATATTGTCATGCCCTGAGCTAGATAAGTTATTTAATGTTAACCACCTGAAAGTATTTTGTCTTTTTGGAATTCAATATATTGGTCTAAGTCAGCTACACTTTTCTGGATCCTGGGATAACTTTAAAAGTTCTAAATATTTTTTCATGAAACTTGAAACATGAACAGATGACAATAAAGACATTTTGCACGTCATTTCATTTTGTTTATAATGCAAGAATTCTGGTTGCTATGGCAACAAATATATTTAAAAAAACTTAAAATAGTGGAGTTTCACAGGTAGGGGACCATATTGCTTGGCAATCTCTTGTTATAGTTTGAATGTAAATAACACTTTACTTTAGACATTTTTATGATTTTTTATTCTGTAGAGCACATGTGAGCAGTATATAATGTACCTCATACCAAAAAGGACCCGGAGGTAGTGACTGGTGATCAATATTCTCAGAAAAAAAGGAAAATGGCAGTGGAAGACTTGGACAAACATTTTTAAAACTAGCCTCTGTGTTAAGCCTGGCAGTCTGTGGCTGGTGACATGTTTTATTTTGGTTACTTCTTGTATAAAAAAGACCAGTTATTTATTTTGTGAATTGTATTTTGTGTTTGTTTTTTGTCTTAATTTAATTTTTTTTAATTAAGGAATTTGAAACTTGGATAATTGAATAAAGTCCATGTTCAACAGTACTGAGCATAGTATAATAAATAACAAATTTACAACAGTTGTTAATTTGTTATGTATTATTATTAACTATGCTCAGTACTTGGATACTGGCTGTCTGCATGGGATTTGGTTTCTAGAAAGTTGGTTTCAGTCTTTAATATTTGAAGTTAACCTTCGGAACTTTTCTAGAATTGTACTGGAACACATCAACTAGAACTGAACTTCTGTTATCATTCTGAAAGTGTTCTAGAATTATTAAGGAACAGATGCAGAAGGTTAAAATTGAATGAGAAAAAACTCTAGAACAAATGTTCTAAAACAGTTCTGAAAATTTATTCAAGAACAATTATGGAATAGTTTTAGAACAATGGTTGAAGAATTGTTCTAGAACAAACCTTTAGAACTGTTTTAGAACAATTGTTCAAGAAATTATTGTCATTTATTTGTTCAACAACTGTTCTGTAATCATTGTAGAACATTTTAAGAATGATTCCAGAACACGTCTAGTTATTGGTTCAATACCACAATATATGCCGATTATTTTGTAACTTGGTTAGAACATACAATTTGGTTTTTATATGACTACTAACTTACTGAGTTCAATACAGGTTTATTTTTTTCAGTACTTGAACTTCAAAAGCTTGCACACACTTTACATGTGACATTTATTCCTAATCATCATGGGACTTGCCAAGGAGGTTCCTTCGTTGTCTTGATATTTATGTGGAATTCGAAAATGGTTAAAATCCCTTTAAAACATAGCTGTCAGGTTGTGGAACAGTTTTTCATTTTTTGTCTGCGTGTTCTTTCAATACCATATCCGTTTGCAAAGTTTTGCGTTTGAATTTTCTCCTTTTTTAAATATGTCATAGTGTCGGCGTTTTCTTCTGTTTTAATCACACCTGAGCACAACGTGCTCTTGGTGAGCTTTTATGAACGCCTTTTGTCCGTCGTCTGTTGTGCGTCGTGCGTTGTGCGGCGTCAACATTTGCCTTGTAAACTCTCTAGAGGCCACATTTATTGTCCAATCTTCATGAAATGGTCAGAAGATTGGTCTCAATGGTATCTTGGATGAGTTCGGAAATGGAAACGTTTGCTTGAAAAACATGGCTGCCAAGGGGCGGGGCATTTTTCCTTAAATGACTATATATGGCTATAGTAAAAATCTTGTTAACACTCTAGAGGCCACATTTATTGTCTTATCTTCATAAAACTTTATCAGAAGATTTATCCCAATAATATCTTGGACGAGTTCGAAAATGATGCCGGTTGGTTGAAAAACATGGCCGCCAGGGGGCGGGGCATTTTTCCCTATATGGCTATAGTAAAACCTTGTTAACACTCTAGAGGCCACATTTATTTTCTATCTTCATGAAACTTGGTCAGAAGATTTGTCCCAACGATATCTTAGATGAGTTCGAAAATGGTAGCCTTTGCTTGAAAAACATGGCTGCCAAGGGGCGGGGCATTTTTCCTTAAAGGGTAATATATGGCTTTTGTAAAATCTTGTTAAAACTCTGGAGGCCACATTTATAGTCTGATCTTCATGGAACTCGGTCAGAAGATTCATCACAATAGTATCTTGGAAGAGTTAAAAAATGATGCCGGTTGGTTGAAAAACACGGTCACCACGGGGGCGGGGCATTTTTACTTATATGGCTATAGCAAAACCTTGTTAACACTCTAGAGGTTACATTTATTTTCCGATCATCGTGAAACTTGGTCAGAAGATTTGTTCTTATGATATCTTGGATGAGTTCGAAAATGGTTTTGGTAGCTTTAAAAACATGGCCACCAGGGGCGGGGCATTTTTCCTTATATTGCTATATATGGCTTTAGAGTGTTTACACTCTAGAGGCCACACTTATTGTCCAATCTTCATAAAATTTGGTCAGACGATTTATCCCAATGATATCTTGGATGACTTCGAAAATAATTATGTTTGCTTGAAAAACATGGCTTCCAAGGGGCGGGGCCTTTTTTCTTATATGGCTATATTAAAATTGTTTAAACACTCTAGAGGCCACATTTACTGTCCTATCTTCATGAAACTTGAACAGAAGATTCATCATGATAATATCTTGGATGAGTTAAAAAAATGATGCCGGTTGGTTGAAAAACATGGCCGCCAGGGGGCGGGGCATTTTTCCTTCTATGGCTATAGTAAAACCTTGTTTACACTCTAGAGGCCACATTTATTTTCCGATCTTCATGAAACTTGGTCAGAAGATTTGTCTAGAGGTCACATTTATTGTCCCAATCATATCTTGTTATCTAAGGTGAGCGACTTTCAGGCCCTCTTGTTCTTATTTCCTGCGTATTTCTACTCTTTTTTTTTAAATCGTCTTCGCTTCCTTCTATTTGTATTATTCATATCGTATGCTGTTTGTGCTATTTATATATGACTTGCTTGTCATACTGTCCGCGTTTTCTTAATATTTGTCTATATTTTCTGATATTGTATAACCTTTTCCCCTTTTACTTTGTACCGGACTTTAAGATTGAAAGAAACACACTACACTCTGTTACTACCTAAAATTAAAAGCGCCGAGGACAACGCAGTTGTTCGCTTTTTCTTAAATTAGACTCAACTGAAAACTGAGAGGTGGAGGGTCGCACGATTTTAGCAAATTGATCCGATTAAAATATACGATCAATATTAAAAAATTCTTCAATGCGATATATGTTTCTGAAAAAAGGGACAAATACCAGTTATTATTAAGCAGGGGTTTAATTCTAGTTTAAGTCTTTTGTACGACATGGGTCTGGCATATACAATCACATAACTGAAATGAACGTCATATAAATGGTTACTTGTTGTTTACACTCTAGAGGCCACATTTATTGTCCAATCTTCATGAAACTTGGTCGGACAATTCATCCCAATAATATCTTGGAAGAGTTCAAAAATGATGCGGTTTGGTTGAAAAACATGGCCGCCAGGGGGCTGGGCAGTTTTTCCTTATATAGCTATAGTAATACCTTAATAACACTCTGGAGGCCACATTTATTTTCCGATCTTCATTAAACTTGGTCAGAAGATTTGTCCCAATAACATCTTGGACGAGTTCGATAATGGTTTCGGTTGCTTTAAAAACATGGCCACCACTGTGCGGGGCTATATATGGCTTTAGTAAAACCTTGTTAACGCGCTAGAGGTCACATTTAATGTCCAATCTTCATGAAATTTGGTCAGATGATTTGTCTCAATGATATCGTGGATGACTTCTAAAATGGTTTCGTTTGCTTGAAAAAAAATGGCTGCCAAGGGCCGGGGCATTTTTCCTAATTGGGCTATATTAATATATGGCTATAGTAAAATATTGTTAACACTCTAGATGCCACTTTTATTGTCCGATCTTCATTCAACTTGGTCAAAAGATCCATCCTAATAATATCTTGGACGAGTTCAAAAATGATGCGGGTTGGTTGAAAAACATGGCCGCCAGGGGGCGGGGCATTTTTCCTTATATGGCTATAGTAAAACCTTGTTAACACTCTAGAGGCAGCATTTATTTTCCGATGTTCATGAAACTGGGTCAGAAGATTTTCCCAATGATATCTTGGACGACTTCGAAATTGGTTTCGGTTGCTTGAAAAACATGGCTGCTAAGGGGCGGGGCATTTTTCCTTTTATGGATATATGGCTATAGTAAAATCTTGTTAACACTCTAGAGGCCACATTTATTGTCCGATCTTCATGAAACTTGGTCGGAAGATTTATCCTAATAACATCTTGGACGAGTTAAAAAATGATGCCGGTTTGTTGAAAAACATGGCCGCCAGGGGGCGGGCATTTTTCCTTATATGGCTATATTAAACCTTGTTAACACTCTGAAGATAGGTGCCACATTTATTTTCCGATCTTCATGAAACTTGGTCAGAAGATTTGTCCCAATGTTATCTTGGATGAGTTCGAAAATGGTTTCGGTTGCTTTAAAAACATGGCCACCAGGGGGCGGAGCATTTTTCCTTATATTGCTATATATGGCTTTAGTAAAACTTTATTAACACTCTAGAGGCCACATTTACTGTCCGATCATCATGAAACTTGGTCAGACGATTTATCCCAATTATATCTTGGGTGAGTTCGAAAATGGTTTCGGTTGGTGGAAAAACATGGTCGCCAAGGGGGCGTGGCATTTTTCCTTATTTTCCTATAGTTTAACCTTGTTAACACTCTAGAAGCCACATTTATTGTCCGATCATCACGGAACTTGATCAGAAGATTTGTCCAAGTGACATCTTGGACAAGTTCGAAAATGGTTCTAGTTGCTTGAAAAACATGGCCACCAGGAATGGGAGATTTTTTCCTTATATGACTTCATGTATCTTCATGAAACATTGTCAGAATATTTGTTGAAAAGATATTTTGGATGTGTATGAAATTGGTTCTGGTCTGTTGAAAAACGTGGCTGCCAGGGTGTTGACTAATCATGAAAGTTGGTTAGAACATTTGTTCTAATGACATCTTGGGCTGCACAGAACAGGTCAGTTCTTTTGAATCTCAGGTAAGCGACTTAGGGCCTTTCAGGCCCTCTTGTTCTTATCAGTACATGCTGTGTGTGGTATAAACGAATCATTTTACTGGAGTATTTATTTTGGTCTTTAAACAAATTTAGATTTCGCTCTCTAAATATACCAAATTTGTTGTCGCCGGTGACATAGATTTCTCCGTCATCCGGAATTATGTTCGGATATGCCTTTGTCCGATAACCAAATACCCCAGTTGTACTGTCAAGTTCATATTCTCTGTATTTAAGACACAGTGAATTGTGATGTTCAACTAAATGGGTTATAATATCTGGGAACAATGCAGCTGTAGCGATGCAATAGTAGCACTTAAAGGGGTCCATTATAAGTTAATAGTGTACCTGAAATACATCATGTGTTGTATTTTTAAATAGCTTAAGCAGTATATCATACAAGAGATATCGACGAGAGATTTGTACTTTGTTTGAAAGGAGACAGCTGCGTGATAATTTAATGTTTAACTTGTTAATTTATTTAAATGTGTGAGTTTTATACAGTTTCAACTATTTTCAGTCATACGACGACAAATCACATATGCATTATCCATGTTCCTTAAATTCCAAATATAACTACCTTGAAAGAAAGCCGCAACCGATATGGATCAAAAGTTAGCTCGTAATAAGAGTATTGACATAATCATCGCTATTAAAGAAAAGGGTAGAAGATAATAATAAAGTACAACGCATGTCACACACATTTGACAACCTCCTTCAATGTACAGTGAAATCTCGAAATGTCAAAGTTCATAAACCATGCATATAATTTCGAGATAAAAGATATTCGATTAACCCGATTTATATTATGTACACTTTTGACTAGTTATAACAAGATACAGGTGAAAAACGATGATTACAGGTCTCCAGTAGGAGATTCCAGCATTACCTTTAACGTGCATGTAGCTGTCTTTAAGTTTGTAAATGCATTCATGCGTTTTCAATTAATCAAAACCTTGTGTCCCAAATCTGAGAAGGGCATGCACTTTTATTTTCGAAATTTCCATTAGCTCGATATATCTGACTTCGGCATAATGAGAGTCAACTGTACTCTACATGATGTGCACGGCCGTGAATCTTGCGTGTCACATCCTTTTGGAGATGCATTACTAAATGAGTCAATGCTACTTCCGAGGTGGCGCTCAGACCCGGATGTTTTGAAATTTAACGGATAATTTTACAGGGTGATTAGGTTTTATATGTTTTTTCAACATGTTTCGATTTTTTTTTTAAATCGGCCAATGTAGTGCGATCCAGCGATTATAAATTCACCCAAAGGTGTACATAAACACACGATCACAATTCAATGTTGTGGCATGGTAAAATTCGTAAAATCAAATCGATGTCTTTGTGACGAGCAAGTTCCCAGCCAATTAAATGGCTCATTTCATAAAACGATTGTTTTAAACCTGTACTAGTTAATGCGTGCACAAAAACATCGGCTTCTAGACGCTCTAATGGATAAATTTGCATTTTTCAAAAAGAGATTGGGCCAATGCCAAGGAGGAAGCGCTCAGTTTAAGAGGTGGCACAAATGTACATTTATAGCTAAATTAAAGTTAAATATTTTATGTAATGGTTTCTATTATGTTTACAAGACTTACATGATTTTGTGTGAGTTGACTACTTCAGCACATTTGAGTCACGTGCGTTTTTTAATTAGAAAAAGTAGTTTTATAATAACGTTTTGACGGATTTAAACGTTCGTCTTTGTAAGAAAAGAACATTTAACATGTATTATATAAAAAGGTTAACATTAAAATACCGAGTTATCTTCATTTTTTGGAGTTGATAAAAGTTGGGAATAACAACATATATGCGCCTAATTAAGATTCGTTGACCTTGGCCTTTTAGTAAATTATGCATTTGGATTAAGGGACACAAATCATCGTTATAAGAAGAAGTATTATATTATCTTTATTTCGTGAATTAAGAATGTATGTTTAAAAAAATAATGCGAAATATGTTTAAAAAATATATAAAACCTTATCACCCCGTAAAATTATCAATGACATTTAAAAACATCTAAAAAAAGAGGTGGCGCGCATGATTAACGGCCGTGTGTCCTAGTATGATGATGCGCGTCCGAGTATGATGCACCCAGTCCGAGTATGATGCACCCAGTCCGAGTATGATGCACCCAGTCCGAGTATGATGCACCCAGTCCGAGAATGATGCACCCAGTCCGAATATGATGCACCAAGTCCGAGAATGATGCACCCAGTCCGAGTATGATGCACCCAGTCCGAGTATGACGTACCCAAGCCGAGTATGATGCACCCAGTCAGAGTATGATGCACCCAGTCCGAGTATGATGCACCCAGTCCAAGTATGACGTACCCAAGCCGAGTATGATGCACCCAGTCAGAGTATGATGCACCCAGTCCGAGTATGATGCACCCAGTTCGAGTATGACGCACCCAGTCCGAGTATGATGCACCCAGTCCGAGTATGATGCACCAAGTCCGAGTATGATGCACCCAGTCCGAGTATGATGCACCCAGTCCGAGTATAATGCACTTAGTCCGAGTGTGATGTACCCAGTCCGAGAATGATGCACCCAGTCCGAGTATGATGCACCCAGTCCGAGTATGATGCACCCAGTCCGAGTATGATGCACCCAGTCCGAGTATGATGCACCAAGTCCGAGTATGACGCACCCAGTCCGAGTATGATGCACCCAGTCCGAGTATGATGCACCCAGTTTGAGTATGATGCACCCAGTCCGAGTATGATGCACCCAGTCCGAGTATAACGCTGACATTCCTAGTTTAATGAATCCAGTCCGAGTATGATGCACCCAGTCCGAGTATGATGCACCCAGTCCGTGTATGATGCACCCAGTCCGAGTATGATGCACCCAATCCGAGTACGATGCACCCAGTTCGAGTATAACGCTGACATTCCTAGTTTAATGAATCCAGTCCGAGTATGATGCACCCAGTCCGAGTATGATGCACCCAGTCCGAGTATGATGCACTCAGTCCGAGTATGATGTACCCAGTCTGAGTATGATGCACCCAGTCCGAGTATGATGCACCCAGTCCGAGTATGATGCACCCAGTCCGAGTATGATGCACCCAGTCCGAGTATGATGCACCCAGTCCGAGTATAACGCTGACATTCCTAGTTTAATAAATCCAGTCCGAGTATGATGCACCCAGTCCGAGTATGATGCACCCAGTCCGAGTATGATGCACTCAGTCCGAGTATGATGCACCCAGTCCGAGTATGATGCATCCAGTCCGAGTATGATGCACCCAGTCCGAGTATGATGCACCCAGTCCGAGTATGATGCACCCAGTCCGAGTATGATGCACCCAGTCCGAGTATGATGCACCCAGTCCGAGTATGATGCACCCAGTCCGAGTATGATGCACCCAGTCCGAGTATAACGCTGACATTCCTAGTTTAATAAATCCAGTCCGAGTATGATGCACCCAGTCCGAGTATAACGCTGACATTCCTAGTTTAATGAATCCAGTTCGAGTAAAATGCAACCAGCCCGATTAATAAGATTCCTAAAATTTTAATACACTGGCGGCAAAAATGTCTTAAGAATACCCTATGCTCTGAATTTTTCCAGAGTTTAAATGAACTTGAGTTAATTATGAATATGGTATTTACAAATACTCATAGACCGGCAAATGTGTTACAAGTCGTGTGCGATAAAGCATATAAGTTTTCAAAAAAAAATATATTACATTTAAAAGGGCTTGTCTAATTTACCGAGTTTGAATTTCTGCGAAAAGTGCAACCTCTTTACGCCTATGCCTAGGTTATATTCAACTTGTATTACGTGCTTTATTATATAAATATACATTCATTCATTCATAAATTTTTCTTTTCAACTAATCCAGTTTGTTTGTTCAGTAAAACTCATATGCGCTCCACACCAGTTAAAGTTTCATTTAGCTGTACGCAACTTAATGTGTGTCTTATAGAACACCGAACAGCATTGCAATTACCAAGATAACTGGATATAATAAGACATATGATATTTCACAGTACAATCAATAAAGGAACACCAACCTACGATTAACTCACTGAGCAAAGTATAAAATGTACACAAGCAACCACAACGATTACAAATTTAAGATTCGTAAATTCAGTTAGTAGCTGTACACTGTCACTAATTATGCTTTTGAACAAATAAATTAAACATCTTATGTTTAGTATACTATTTCAATTAAGTTGACGGTTCGGGCTTTACAAGTATGATGCAATATATTCCTTCTCAATCAGTTATCTTCTCCGTATTTTTATTTCCGTACTTGCTCACGTCTTCGAATAGCCAAGCCAATGAACCAAAATTAGTCCCCTACGCCATCCTGTAAAGGGCCCATAAGGCCCATTTAAATCTGCGTCGCTGCAATAGTTGAACCACCGCGCGCTTCGATTAAACGCAACGCAGTTATCAGAATACAAATCATTATCACGATCTTTAACTGTGAACGCCATGTTGTTCGAAATTGACAGACTATCGCCCGCAGTTCCACTATAATGTGCGAAAGACAATCTGTACATATCATTCTCCCCTGCAACTGCAAACTGTTGATATGACGCAAACCTGGTTTCTCCTCCTACTCTTGTTAAATCAACTCGTAGTCTGTAACCCCCTGAGCCTGTGCAAAGATATTCTCATTGCCGAGCCAGAAGTTCTGTTCATCGCCGAACCCGGCCTTGTATTCGGCCCAAGATTTGTAGAAGTCGCTGTCGGACACCCGTCTGTGTATTACCGTCCACCCTCCTCCATCCGTCTCCATGTCACACCTGACCTGTGCGTACACGAGATGCATAAACACGTTAAATGGACTCATGGAACAAAGTTTATTCACTATGTACAATACTGGCAATTTAGTTTGAGGCATGTATGTCCCGCGTCAGATCCGTTTATATATGCAAGATAAATTAAACATGTTAATTCATATATACAAACATGCATATGCCCGCGTACAGTCTTACTGTCGGCAGTTCCTAGGCTCTTGCTTTAAACATTCTTCTTTTGCGTTCATCCTTTCATTACCAGTAAGTAAATGGTAGATATTGTCAGGCGTTTAAACAACATTTATTAATTTGTGACTTACCTGTAATGTTAATCCCGGGCTCGGATAGATGGTATAAACCCTGGTATCACGAAACCCCGAAGTGTACCAGTCCTGGCCGTCGCCTGGTGTAGCGGAAAAGTTCAGATGTTGCTTTACTCGATATAAAAAAACTACTTTTCCTATTTCCAACTATCACTAGTGAAGTAAGGGCTGGTACTTATGAGTATAGACAATAAACTAACGTTATATGTACGAAATTGGGAGATTCGGTATTTAAGATGACTGCTCTTGTTTTTCAATAAATCGTAGCGATGACAATAATACGTTCTGTTAATGTTCTGTCTATGTACACACTTTTGCGTGAAAACAACGGTAAAATATTTTAGAAGAGCATCGTTCGCTTATTTATAATTGGTAATGGGAGGAGTATCAGTGGCGCGATGATTTATGGCACGGGTTGCAGTAAATGTTGCGTTATTCCGTACGTTTTATACTACTAACACCATGCCCAGCATACTTTGTACTATTATACTTCCATATTTTATCATTATGTGTTCGGTAATATGTGTATGTAGATATCTGGCCATAAACTATGAATATGGTGATATGAGAATGCCGCCATCATGATCATTGTAGTTGTTTAGATTGTGAGAATAATTGGTAAAATCCACATTTAGGTTCTTTTATTGAAAGGAGAGCTGTGATGTTCGTGATTTTCTAAAACAATGTATAGCATAGCAATATTGAATATGTCAATCTTTCTTAAAACATGTAGATATATGAGCTACTAAAGGTTTATTAAGAGACTGTATCACATAAATGGTTGCATAGGTTCCTCTGTAGAAGCCGGGACACATTTCATTTAGTTTATCATTATGTAATTTTAGATTATGCTTTTTATACGCCCCTTTTTTTTTAAAACGGGACGTATAATAGTTTCAAATAATTTCAAGATGTAGGGTGTGAGTGCAAATAAAACTAAGTTTATTTGAATATGCCATTTTTTCAGTTCTTGGACATTTACACGCCGTTTCCTATAATTAACAAACACTTATTTGTTTTATAATTTATTAATTTTATTGCAGTTGATTTATTCATAAAATATAAATATATTTTTCATTTTTGCTTTATAAAATCAAACATGAGTAATCGACTTATTTTAAGTAAACATGTTGTAATCTGTCATCGACCATTATTCTAATGTAGGGTTAAATGCCCAGAGGCTTTCAACAATAGAGTGGTTGACGTTACACGGATACATATATGCGTATGTAATGAAACTACCTAGATTTCCATACACAATCGTCTTATTTTACGCTAAAAGAGACTAAAGAAACAAGCGAGGTATATGAACTGTTTCAAGTAAAAGGAAACGTTTAAACACTCGTGAAATATGTATATATTTTCTTGGTTAGCAATCAATGCAATTCAGATAATATAGCTTTAGCTGAACATCATTAATTCTCATGTTTGCATATCGTATTTCGTAAACAACTGGGTCCTGAACACCATTGAACGCCCAGCTGAAAATAATGTAATTTAGTGGCATATTACTCGATGTACAATATTTGGGGCTTCTTGTAACAACAGGGGCGTGAGATGTAAACATTAAGTGGGTGGCGACGTTAAGACTTCCATACTAACACGAACACATGTGGACATTTTCGTGTTAGATATGTGTTAAGTTATGTTACGATATCAAATTATGTAAATGATGTGACCCCTATATAGTGGCAAGTTTTGACCCCATAGTTCATAATGTGAACATAATGTATAGAGAACAACGATACGACGTAACACATCAAGTACATACAATCTGAGCCTTGTGGTTTAGGGAAAGAATATGTTTGGATGTTTTATATTTAAAATATATATGGGGCTTGACCGCAACGATTTTAATCAGTTTCATAGAGAACCTCTCAATGAACCTTCTTAAAACGACAAAGGATCATCATCATAACCATCCCTATCACCATTATCATCTTATACGTATAGGTCAAAATGAACATAACTGGCACATTAGGATAAAGTTACACAGCGAGATTTAATTACCAAAATAAAACAGTCATTGTCCGTTGAACAATCAATAGTGATTGAAAAAAGGCACCGAATATAGGAAAACGAACGGCGTTGATTTCACTTAAACATTTAATTTGTAAGACATGCATTTAATTATTTTTTTGTTTGAAAGTTTGTTGCTCGAATTAAGTGCTACTTTACTGATCGCTTTGTACAAATGTTTCATTTTTACGTTATTTACACCATGTGCATGAACCAATAATGCATGTGCAGAGGCTCTATCAACAATTAACAATTAACTCCACCCTCTCTAAATTGTTATGGTTGTAGTGCGGTTAGGGTTAAACTGCATTTCTGTGTAGCATAGCGACGCTGATTTGTATGTCTTGTAGACGGAATAATCCGGGTTCAATTCCCAATGTAATCGAGGATTTGTTATAAATGGGTTACATCGGCGCCCAATATAAATATTTCACATATGATTGTTTGTCTGTACGATGTCCAACATATGACATTTCAGAATGAACTTCGTTGAGGAATGTCAAAAATAGAGAGGATGTTTGTAGTAGGGGGAGTTTTTATAGCGTCTCGTTGGTGTCAGTGGTCGAACCATGAGAACCCGGGTGCAGTCCCAATTATGGTCGTTTTTTTTCCTAGCTTGTGTACATAATTCCAATGCATATTTATAATCTTTCGTCGTAAAAACAACCGTCAGAGGTAATGCTGGCATATTTTATTATGTTCAGGTATTTGTGGACTACGGCTTTTAGGTCAAAGTATGGAGAAATCAGGTGCATCATCCTTTTACTTCTATCTGGATAATTTCATATAATGTTTAACAAAACTGCCGCATACGTTTAATGAAACAACAACTTATTGTGATATCAATATAATTATGACGATGACTATGCAATGCATGTAGTTAAGCATTTTCTGGTGTAGCTTTATACGAACAAAGCTATTTTAAGGGTGGTATAAAATATCATTTATATTATCTGATCCTACTCGCGTAGAATAATTTCTTCAGATTTTGATTAAGATGACAAAACTTGCTGTAAAATAGTTTTATTTCAACTTGCAAAGAAGAGGTGTAAATATAGTATGTCAATTAACATAAAACTACTAGAAATTTTTTAAACGGATGGTATAGTTATGTTCTATTCACAATTGTTCTCATTGTTTAAACAATATAAATCTATTTAGAGACACGGACTCTAGATTACACGGATAAGAAACGGGACCGTTACGCCAAATATCTTGTTGTGTCTAAGTCACGTGACCGTGTCGTAACTAACGATCTTTTATCAAAGCGCCGAGGTTATACATTTGATGTACCCACTCACGAATTTTGTTAAATTATAGTTTCATTTCTAGGCCGATTTTGACAAATTATATATCATTAGAAAGCTTACGTAACGTTGTTTTCAGGTATATAAATATATATTAAGTTTTTCTTCTGATTTCGGCAGCCCGGCGAGTTATAACTTTAACTTTTGCAAATATCATACCATTTTGGAGTTTTAGAATCTAGATTTACGGTTGACATGTTCGTACTTTATACCGATTTGTAGCGTTTATATTTGGAGTTCAGTTTTAAAAATAACATCTTGCTTAGGAGAATAGAATTCTGTATATGATAGAAAAAAATGGTTTAAAAATGAAAGCAAGTAAGGAATGGAGGCGGAAGAAAGTAGCGCGCGGTCCTAACGAACCGAACTGATGCTTAGGTCTTGGCGAGTATGCTTTTGTTTAAGTACCGGCCATTGAATTTCCTTTACCATGATTATTATATTTTTTATGGAATATATTGAAATATTTTGTTTTAGCGACATATCAATAAAGCTAATACGAAATGACGGAGTTTTTTACCGGTACCCGCTAAATACGTTAAATGTTAAGTATTAGATTTTTTAAATGTTTAAAATGTACATGCATAGGTATTAAGCACTTATAATTATTATGATTAAGCTGGCTGACATCTATACAGTATTTAGTTTATGGCAATCTGTATGGGCAGATGACTATAAATGTTTTCAATACGCTACATATCTTATAAACGCAAAATTGAGTATTTGGCGTTACATTTCTCCAACAAATGACCACTAATACCACGAGAAGACATGGAGGTATCATAAAAAGTGTAAACTGACCAGACATTGCCACCTGTGGTTAGGGACCAACATACAAGTGTAGGTCCCTGCTGTGGCTAATGGCACCATAGTGTTATTTTGTTTTGGTCGGCACAGTATCTGATCATAACGAGATAATTGGTTTGTGCTGAACACAGGGGCAATAAAACCACAGATCTATCAATAAACAAGATTATTGAGATATCTTTTATTCAACACCGCGATAAAAATGCTCAAACCACGGACTCTAGATTACACGGATAAGGAACATGGCAACATTCTCAGAATCATCACTGCTATATGTGTAATCACCTAACAATTCGTCTAAAAATAATTTATATATTTGAGTTGAAGACGATGTACTGTTGTATAAGTCTGATTCTAACACGGCACGTGACTTGTTTTCTATAGACAAAGAAGGAAATCAAGCGTGGGTTATTCTTATGGGCGGAGCTTAATGTTGCGAAAATAGTTCCGAATAAATAAAGAAAATATTGCAGTAAAATGCACGTGCTAAAACCCGCTAAAAAAGAAATGTAATAAATGTAGCATGTATATAAGTGTAATGAAACAACTAATTGTATATTTGGTGATTATTGGCATAACCACGCCTACAAAGAATGTTATTTGTTAGGAAACGTAATTCAGAAAACATTTATAGCATGTCAGCTTTTCAGTAGCATCAATAAACGTGACGTCATTAAGTTTCGACGATTGTTGTTTTCAATGAAAGTGAGGTCATTTGCAAAATATTTGTAAATGAAAACGACGTCATATGTTTGTACAATTCAATGACGTCACTAAATAGTGAACTTTGTACTAAGAAGGGCGGAGTATTGAAAAATATAGTTCACGTCCTAAAACTTGAACCAAATCAATTAGAATCGTGTTAGAATCGAAATAATATTTTTCTATGATGGTTAGTTGTCGAATAACCCACAGTAAGTTGTATAGATGCGTGTTACTAAATAAACTATCTGTCTGCCTGTCTAAATCTAAGCCGTCATCGTCCCAGTGAAAAAAAATCTGATTTTGAATAGTTGGACATGATGCCCTGATGTCAAAATACGAAATGACCCGCGTAATACCGACCGTGATTTTCAAAAATCTTTAATAAATTGATAATTTAAGGTAAAAAACATTTCATATAATTATACATAATTACCTTGTTGGTAATAAACAGCAAACGATGGATGTTTTTTACACCCATTTTATTTCAAGTATGCATGCAAAGCCGAATAATATCGAGAGGGTCCGCTATATACGCTGTTTCATCATAAATTTAACACCCTTTCTGTGTTATAAACAAGAGCTGAAATCGTTAATTTATTAAGATTCATTTATAATAAGCTTTATTGATATGTTTCGTGAACAAAATACTACAATATATTCCATAAAAAATATAATAATATGGCAAATGAAATTCAATGGCCGGTTTCTAAACAAAAGCATAATCGCCAAGACCGTAGCATCAGTTCAGTGCGTTAGGAACGCGCGCTACTTTCTTCCGCCTTCATTCCTTAATTACTTTCGTTTTGAAACAATTTTTTTTCTATCGTATACAGAATTCCATTCTCCTAAGCAAGATGTAATTTTTAAAACTGAACTTTAAATATAAACGCTACAAATTGGTATTAAGTACGAACATGTCAACCGTAAATCTAGATTCTAAAACTCCAAAACGGTATGATATTTGCAAAAGTTAAAGTTATAACTCGCCGGGCTGTCGAAAGCAGAAGAAAGAAAAACTTAATATATATTTATATATCTGTTTACAACGTTACGTAAGCTTTCTAATGATATATAATTTGTCAAAATCGGCCGAGAAATGAAACTATAATTTAACAAAAGACGTGAGTGGGTACATCAAAATGTATAACCTCGGCGCTTCGCTGTACGCTAATTGTAAAAGATCGATAGCCACAACACGGTAAAACGCGCGGTAAAACATAAAATGTGTATTTCTTGTGTTTAACTCGCTATAAATCCATTAATAACAACAGGAATATACTAAAACAACAAGATAACGTATAAACCAATAAAATCGGATGAGTTTTGCATAATATTGAATTTACTACAGTAAGGGTCAAATACTCGATTCATCTCCTATCAATATACACTCCGTGATAGAGAGTAGCAATATATCAAAGTACTGACAGTACTGGTGTGACGATGCTTTTGAAGAGGATTGATATAAAAGCATCTATTTAAGTTTATCTACATCACCACAATTGTGTATGTGGGTACGAAAATTTTGGGTGTGAAAATAATGGGTACGAACATTTTGGGTACAAAAATTATGCCAAATTTTATGTACGTAAAAAGATTTGGTTACGAAAAAAAATTTGGTAGGAAACAAATTGGGTACGAAAAAAAAAAAGGTTACGGGCAAAAATTTGGGTACGAAAAAAATTGGGTACGAAAAATGTAGGGAACGAAAAAAAAATTGGGGGTACGGGGAAGTAGTACCCGTGGGGAACTTGATCCTTTCAGCAAAACTGGGAGGCGGGTTACATTCTCGATCAAATATAACAAGAAATATCTTTAAAAAGGTATTCGACGTGTATTTTCTGTACCACTTATCTTAAAAAACTGTCTGTTATAGTAAAACGTTTGTGGGTTATAACATTACGTTTCAGCATATAATTTCAAAACTTGACATGCTCTTTTATTACACCATGCTCTTTAATTTCACATGTATATCATACCAAACTTTATATTTCGTTGTTTCCTTTCCTAAGTTAATGATGCTATGTGTACGGACGTGATTTCACAATCCCATGTGCATGAACATTTACTTTTTCTCTTTTGATTATTGTTCTTTTTCTCTAATTCAATAAGTTTAGGCATGTTTGTTCGATAAGTACGGCAATAATTTCATGATGATTCCCGATCGAAAGTGGGTATGAGCACATAGTCGTAAGAGCACTTGAATACGTGAGTTCGCCCATGAACACATGGTAAGGTTAACTAAATCTCCGCGATATGACCTAATATGTGTTTAAAACAGCAAACAATATCCAACAAACGAATGAATTGTCAAACATAGTATGTGCACTGATGTGGCTCTGTAATTTATGTTTGAAAAGTTTATTAAATATGCAAAATGAGAAAGCATGCAGAAGAGCGAGTATCACATAAATGTTATGGCTATTATGCTGTTTATATACCTTAGTCGCTACAACGTTTACAAATGGCAGGTTCGAAATAATTCGTTTTCTTTACACTCATGATCGCGTTGAAAGTTAATTATACACGTTTTGATTCGCAATTTATTTACTGAATCACGACAAATGTCAAATACAATACAGAAAATGCATAGTTGTTTCATTGATCTATAAACATATACTGCATTGAATATAACTGATTTAAAATTAACGTTTTCAAACTTTTATTAAATCTTTTCCCAGAATATGCTGTCCTATTTATAGCTGAGCTTCCTATACCTTTATCAATGAAAATCATCGAGGTATGCCGATTAGAAAAATCTCAATCTTTCTCTATCTTTCTTCTCCGCTTCCTTCTTCGATTTCTTCTTCGCTTTCTTCTTCGCTTTCTTCTTCGCTTTCTTCTTCGCTTTCTTCTGCGCTTTCTTCTTCGCTTTCTTCTTCACTTTCTTCTTCGCTTTCTTCTTCGCTTTCTTCTTCGCTTTCTTCTTCGCTTTCTTCTTCGCTTACATATCTTGCATGTTGGCGAAGATCTAAAAATAATACAAGTAAGTGTGATATCATGCGCAACGTTTTATGAAATCATTTATTTGCAATTTATCTTATACCTTTTAGAACTTTTTAGAGAAATATCACTCATAAAAAGCGACAATTCACTGTCTCAAACTATGAAAACTAACTGTAAAAACTAACGAAATTTTTTTCTCCTGTAGTGATAAAAGACGTCGTTTTTTGACATAATTTCGTTATTATTCCAGCAAAATTCGCCCGCTGGACTCATTTAAAAAGATAATTAAATGATGACAGAAGCATTTAAATAAAAGGTAATGTGTTAGTTGTTTATTATCGATTTTTATTTCAACGTTTACATTTTATGTTCTATGCTAAATAGTTAATATAATTAGACGATCTACCGACACCAGCACATATCTCCTATACTTTTTGATCAATAAATAACGCATCGGAATTCTATGAGGGAATATCCTTTGATATTCCCTTTTTTCGTTGCAAAATGAAGAAAAACAGGTGTTTTTTTCTCACTTTTATTGCATACAAATTTAACCTTGAATCAAAATGCATGAAAAGGAATTATCAAACTTGTATATTTCCTAAAAAAGTGCGTAAATTTACGAACATTTTTAATGCAAAAAGAACACATTTGACATCAACTAAGAAATTATTCGTAAATTTACGAACAATTTAAGGGAGAAAAATCAGTAGTTTTTTTCATTGCTTGTCACCATGGGGCATAAATTTATGAACTTCTTTTTTTTAAAGAAATATATGATTAACAAAACCATTATTCGTAAATTTACGCACTATTAAAAATGTTCAGAAATACTTGGTGAATTCATTGATTCTTACCAAAACCAGACTTTTAACAAAACCATACTTCGTAAATTTGCGCACTATTTAACATTTTCATTGGTAAATTCATAAATAAAACCATACTTCGTAAATTTACGCACTATTAAAATTTTCAGACATTATTGGTAAATTCATATTCTTAGCAATACCATACTTCGTAAATTTACGAACTAGTAAAACTTTTCAGAAATACTTCATCAATTCATATATTCTCAACCAAATCTTACTTCGTAAATTTACGCACTATTAACAATTTTCCGAAATATGAGGTCAATTCATATTTTCTTAACAAAACCATACTTCGTAAATTTACGCACTATTATATATTTTCAGAAATACTTTGTAAATTCATAGATTCTTAACCAAAAAATACTTCGTAAATGTACGCACTATTAAAAAAAAACAGTCATAGATTCTTAACAAAACCATACTTCGTAAATTTACGCACTATTAAAAACTTTCAGAAATACTTGGTAAATTCAAGATTCTGTACAAAAACATACTTCGTAAATTTACGCACTATTAACAACTTTCAGAAATACTTGGTGAATTCATAGATTCATAACAAAACATACTTTGTAAATTTACGCACTATTAAAAACTTTCAGAAATACTTGGTGAATTCATAGATTCTTAACAAAACATACTTCGTAAATTTACGCACTATTAAACAATTTCAGTATTTGGTGAATTCATAGAATCTTAACAAAAACATACTTCGTAAATTTACGCACTATTTAACCTTTTCAGAAATACTTGGTAAATTCATATTCTTCTACATAAAACCATACTTCGTAAATTTACGCACTATTAAAACTTTTCAGACATAATTGGTAAATTCATATTCTTAATAATACCATACATCGTAAATTTACGAACTAGTAAAACTTTTCAGAAATACTTTGTCAATTCATATATCCTTAACAAAACCATACTTCGTAAATTTACGCACTACTTTTTTTTTTTCAGAATTACTTCATCAATTCATATATTCTCAGGAAAACCTTACTTCGTAAATTTACGCACTGTTAACAATTTTCAGAAATACCAGGTCAATTCATATATTCTTAACAAAACCATACTTCGTAAATTTACGCACTATTATATTTTTTCAGAAATACCCCATACTTTGTCAATTCATTTATTCTCAACAAAATCATATTTCGTTAGTTTATGCTGCATTAAAAATTTTCAGAAATACAAAGTCATGTACTTGGTCAGTTCATATATTCTTAACATACGTCGAACATTTACACACTACATTTGTATTATATATTTTCAGAAATACTCGGTACTTGGCAAATTCATAGAAAAACCAGACTTCCTAAATTTACACATTATCAAACAATTTCAGAAATACTTGGTGAATTCATAGATTCTTAACAAAACCAGACTTCGTAAATTTACGCACTTAAAAAAACCCAGAAATACTTGTTTAATTCATAGATTCTTAACATAACCATACTTTGTAAATTTACGCACTATAAATTTTTTTCAGAAATACTTGATAAAATCATAGATGTCATCATTGTTGGTATTTATACGAACATTTTCAGGGAAAAGGTCTTTTTTTGCATTAACAATCAACATTTTTTTTTATATTTCGTATTAATACGAACTATTATTAACTGTCATCTTCGTTCGTATTAAAACGAACATTTTCACAAACAAAGTCATTTTTTGCATTAAAAATCAACATTTTTGATACTTGTATTAATACAGCTATTATAAATTGTCATCATTTTACATATTCATACAAACATTTCCAGGGATAAAAAGTCAGTTTTGTCACTAAATATAGTCAGTCGCGAGAGAGCCTAGTCTTTTTTAAGGAGAAATTTGCACAGATTTTCTCCCATATTAGTGTCAGATACTGTTGGATTGTTTGTGGATTTCTTGAAAAAGATTGTCAGGTTTTACAACAGGCAAAGTTTGCAATTTGAATTTAATGTCTGGTGCAACATGACTTTCTGACCCATCAGAGCCTTCGACATCATGCTCTTGTAGTACCTTTACTTCTGCAGCGTCGGCTTCAAAAGCTTTTTGCTGAGAAAGAACTTGAAGATTCGCTTCTGATTCTGCCTTTTGTTTCAAAAGAGCTGCTTCTTGTTGAGTATATTTCAGTTTTATCTTGGCAGATTCGGCTTCTGCTTGTTTCAATGCAATGAGTTCACTCCTACGGCTAGAGGATCTTGAACTGTGTGTCTTCACACCACCATGGACAGAGTTTGGCTTCATGCTGGACATGACTTTTTTTAATATTGATTGTTTATTTTGGTCAATCTTTTCCAGCGCATGTAACTTTGCTTTTTCCTGTAGTGACACGTCTGTAGTGAGAGCCGATAATTTTTTAAGACTTGCTTCACATTTCACATTTTTTAAGTACACTTCAAATTCGTCTTTAACTTTTACATAACTTTCATATGTAATTGCTGTTCAATCAGGTTAATTTCACCAACATTACTCTCATAAGTTAAACTACTTACTATGCACAAACTTTCAGTCACTTTGCGCCATGAAGCAGAACAGCGCTTCCTAAAGTCATCAATTCTCTCTTCATAAAGAGCCCTTCCTTTTGCAGAAAACGGACGTACATGCCGTGTTGACATACAATAAACTTTCTTAAGCCGGTTGAAATACAGATGAGACTTTAGTGCGACCAATTTTGAACGTGGATTTAGTTTGATGTCCAGTACCAGTCATCTCCATCTGCTGCTAGCAAAGTGTAGGTCAATTTACTTTTCTGTTCTGGAAACAGATAGCGGACCGATCGTGTCGAAAAAGAATACAGTATGTGGTGGTATTCAGTATTTATTCTAAGATTCAACTTGATGTATGTGGTAAATTGCTGCAATAAAACAAAATAAAAGATGTTCAGTTCTGCAGTAAAGAACAATGAAAATGATGTATTGTAATCAAAAAATACTTTAAATGACTGAAAAAAGGTAAAAAGTATAGCCTATACCTAAGTAATAAACAATGACATAGTTACGAAAGAAAAGCTTTGGAAATTACCCTAACATATAGGACATATAGCCTCAACTGGGTCGAAAGGGTAGGTATGACGTAATTTGGGTACGAATAGCATTTACTGAAAAAACCTGAATGAATGAATATCCCTCATAAATAATTACTGACTTAACAAAATACAAGTTATATAGCATTGATAACATGTGGAAACTTACACCATGCGGTGCTATTAACCGGTATAAACGTCTTAAGAAAATGCCGATATAGCAATATCAGCAAACGCCTCGATTTAAAATTCGTAGGTGAACAAACACTGATATATCCAAGGGAAGTAAGCAGCGCAATATTATACGGTTACATATGATCGATATAGCCAGCACACAGGTTTTGTTAAAAATGTATACAAATTGCTAGAATAATTAGTTTGTTTCTCATTGATTGTGTTTTGTTGTTTGACAATACATTTTTAAAAGGATAAAAAACAAAACAAAGAAATGACATAGAAAAACAAATTTTGCTTTCGTGTTCGCTGGGTCGTCTGCACTGAGGAAGGTATAGCGTCCATGACCTTAATTTATGGAAGACAAAATATCTTTGATCCTTATCAGTTTTTTTGCCAAAAATTATATACATGTACTTAAATTAGTATTGAATTCAGTATTTATGAAGATGGCTGGTCTTCTGATAAACAAGAATTGTAATCAGGCCTTCTTGTATAAATTAATCATGTTAAAATTGCCAGAAACCAGCTTTTTATGGCTTTGTACTTTTAAATAAAATCTACCAATTAATCGCTACTTACAAATAATGTTTGAAATTAGCAGGAAATGATTTTCAGTGCGCAAATATTATGATTATGCATTAAATAAGTGCAAGACATATATTGAAGTATAAAGAATAGGCAATAAATATATATTGCTCCATTTTTTTCTGATTACCGGAATAAACCCCCTTCAGAAGAAACCCCCTTCCCTAAAAACGACATAGCGGAAGAAACCCCCTTTCACATTTTGCATACGCGGAAGAAACCCCCTCGCTAGTTTTGCATAGGCTGAACAAACACCCTTCGAGTTTTCAGACAGGCGGAATAAACCCCCTTCGTGTTTTCAGAGAGGCGGAATAAACCCCCTTCCTAAGTGTTAAATCTTTCCCGCAGAGGTAGTAAAATCCCGTCTCGAACGATTCCCCAATACATCCGTTTCAACCCGACTCTATTACTGCATGCTTGCTACTTTTCAAGTTTATATTCAAGTTTATATTCATTTCCCGATAATCCCGTTTATAACATTTTTAAAGCACTTTCTGGTCAATATTAACGATAAAAGCTCTCAATAATATCTTTAACACAAACCTTGCCATTTTTTCTCTTGTATCAAATAAATTTCGGCATAAGTGACTTTTTATAGACTTGATGAAATATTCCCTCCGAACATGCATCAATCCCCTGACTAGTTGTGTGCTTGTTACAACGCTCAATACACCCACGCTTTCTATGCTGCATAATTTTCGTGGCCTTTTTATTGAGAAAAAGAGTCAACACAAAATAGAATTTACACTGCAAAAATATTTCAACGTTGCGGTAACATTTACATTCGGAAGTGTGTTTCGTATTAAAAAAAGCGTTAACGCCAACTTGCGGGAGTGTGTTTCGGATTTACAGTAAAGAAATGTGCCGGCCGTTTGTTCACAAGTTGTTAATGATACACACTAAATATTAAATCTGTGAAACTCAAAAATCGTTATCGTGATAATTGAATGAAGGTGCGAAAATCTGATTAAAGGAGTGTACTGGCCGTTTGTTCACAAGCTGTGAAGAATAAATCAAGATGGTAATAAAACGAATAATGTATGCATGGGGGAAATAATTATTATTGAAGGATAAAATAGACAAAAATAGAATAAATAGAATAAAATATATTAACATTTATGTACAAAGATCAAGCAAGCATATACTAGAAAACATTAAACAGATTGTTGTTGCAAAAAAGGACACGCATTTAATGATTAAACAGGCATATATTTACATTTATTTACAAAGATCTCAAACAAGAATATATTAAAAAGCAATAAACAATTTGTTGTTGAAAAAAGACACGCATTTATTAACGATTAACAGGCATATATTTACATTTATTTACAAAGATCAAATCATATCATAAAATCACACAATTATAGCCGAATGCTAATGTAATTAATAAAAAAACTGTACATAACTACACACAAGCCGCAAAGGCGCCGATCATGACACAACCTCTCATCCTTATCTACAATAGCCGGTACATTAAAGGACCTTTTATATAATTAAATGAAGATGCGAAAAAACTATTTCCAAACTATTATGTGCTGAGTAAAAAGGTGAACCGGCCGTATGTTCACAAGTTGTTAATGATGAGATGCTCATATGAATTTGTCTTGCACTCGTTTCAGTGAGATTATACCATTTTATATGCGTTAACTTTTACTAGATGATAAAAATAACAAAAACACAAAATAAGCGCCCAGAGCCGATAGTGACGAAGATATTTCTTACATATTTTCCTACAATAACGGAAGCATTCTTTAAAAAAAAAATTGAATCATGCAATCATGCTTCCCGGATACTTTCTGAAAATGAAAGTGAATTTCTGTAAACAATTACCGTGCGTTTGAATGTAACTTAATCGTCTGGAAGGGGGTTTGTTCCGCTATGGAAGGGGGTTTCTTCCGCCTATGCAAAACTAGCAAGGAGGTTTCTCCCGCCTATGCAAAACTAGCGAGGGGGTTTCTTCCGCGTATGCAAACTTTGAAAGGGGGTTTCTTCCGCCCTGCCGTTTTAAGCGAAGGGGGTTTCTTCCGGAGGGGGGTTTCTTCCGTACACCTTTTTTTCTATCTATAATGAATAGGCAATAAATAGTGCTCGATTTATTTCTATTTAAACAGGGGCGTAGATAATGGGGGGGGGGGGGGCAGGGGGCGACCGCCCCCCAAATATTTCGGCTAGTCATCGTTATATAAATAAACGTAAAATCCCCAAAAAATCGCCCCCCCCCCCCAAAAAAAAAAACCCCAGTATTTTTGTAATCACGCGCCGTAAGTGCAGAAGCCATGTGTCCCCTCTCCGTCTGCTCTGAGGTTGCCAATAGTGATGTGTCATTATCCCTTGTTAGGTGTCATAAACTAGGGGCCTGGGTAAATGTCATTGCGTTAATTGTTTTAGTGTTCTTTTCCGTGATTGCACTGTCGGTGTTTTGATTAGAGACAGGCGATTCTTTTAATTTTAATTGATCGCTTTAATTCACTGCCACTTAAAACAATTTTGAGTAAATATACGCGTGAAAAACAGTAATTAGTTTGAAAATATGTTTGTTCTCTTAGTACATCAGTTATTATTTTATTAGACATCATTGAAACAATATCATATATGTAATTGTTTAATGTTCAAAATGAGTATTCCTAATCAGCCTCGAAATTTTGCGTTTCCTAAGCGTACATTCGGGAAGAAAAAGCCAGAACAGCGTTCATCCCAATCTTGTTGGTTTGATTCCTTCACATGGCTCCACTACGATGAGGTATGTGTATAAGTATTAAATTTTAATTTGCGATCGTTCTTATCTTTTATGAACCTAACAATGATCTAAATACAAACGAAATTTAGAAAAAAAGACACAACATACAAAAAATACTCGTTTTGTAAAAAAAATTGTTGCTTAATAATGTTTCTTATTATTATCATTAATATTTAACACAAAATTTATTACAATGTTATTCTTTTCAGAGCCGGGACCTTGCGTTCTGCCATCTCTGCATGGCGGCCAAGAAGTTGGGCAAGATCGGCAACACGAAGGTCGACGGCAGCTTCATCAGTGACGGCTTCTTCAACTGGAAAGCGGGTACCGAGAAGTTCCGGAAGCACGACGAAAGCGAGTGCCACAAGGAGGCGGTCGAGCGACTGGTGACGCTTCCCGCCACGACGCGTGACGTGGGAGAGATGCTGTCAGCGGGGCACGCTAAGGAGAAGGCCGACAAACGGAAGCAGCTGCTGCAAATCCTACGCAGCATACGGTTCCTCGCATGCTCGAAATGTGGATACATTATTTACTAATCATGTCATATTGTATTGGTTGTTGTGTATTTTCATGTGGACGAATGTCAAACGAACCTCTTTATGTTCCCAGTACAGAAACTGGACCGCCCCCCCCCCCAATGTTGGGAGGTTATCTACGCCCCTGATTTATAATGAATTGGCAATAAATAATGCTCTATTTTTATCTATAATGAATTGGCAATAAAAAATGCTTGTCTTTTTATATATAGTGAATTGGCAATAAATCGTACTAAACATTTTTCTGTTACAATGGATTGGCAATAAAGAGTACTCAATGTATTTTCTTTCTCAAATAAAGTGTACAGAAATCGGGACTAAATAATGAGTTGACAACATATAGGGTTAGGGCTTTCACTGAAGAAACCAATTTATTGCTTATTCGTTAAATGAATTGGTAAAAAATGCTTATGAATTATATTTCTCTGATTTATTACCAATTCATTGACAATTTTGGTACAATTTACTTAAGATTTTTTTTGTTTGGGATAGTGTTTATTTCTCTCAAGTTACAATTCTCAACAAAAACACAACAACTCAGCTTTGTTCAAATAATCAAGTATGATATAAACATTACTGTGTCCGATTATTTTAACAATTACGTTCCCAATTATATGAAAAATCCGAATTTATATAACGCGACCCTATAAACTTATTTCCATTTTTAGTAAAATATATTTGTTATTAATTATTATTTAATTGACAAATATTAAAGGCCACTAATAAAAAAAACAGTTATCAAAGGCAAATTAACATATTAAAAATAACAGTGACCAAATAACAACATGAACTCACCACAGAAAGATTAAACAACGATATTTATTCGCTAGTTTATCAAGAACAGAACACAACAGAATATTTTTTTGACTTAAGCATAACAAGCTTATCGTTAATCGTTCTGTTCAGTTTATCAAGAACACTGTTTGTGTGGTATTCATGAATTAATTAAAGCGCATGAAATTGTAACGTAGCGGTTTAGCACAAATTGTTAAGATACTGTTTCTTCGAAATCACATCCTTGTATACCAAGAGTCTATGCCATAGATATGTTCTGTTCTGTTCATTATATAGTACTATAACGACTGTACAATCAATTATCGCGTGACATTAACCAAGCTCGTCTAAACGATTTAAACTTCAAAAGACTCGAAGCGACTTCGATCCAAACAAACAAGACTTTAATTTATTATAGCTCAATAAACCCTCCACTGCCATAACTAACTTATACTCAACAGCCACACATCTACACTCACTCGCTCACTCACTCACTCACTCACTCACTCACTCACTCACTCACTCACTCACTCACTCACTCACTCACTCACTCACTCACTCACTCACTCACTCACTCACTCACTCACTCACTCACTCACTCACTCACTCACTCACTCACTCACTCACTCACTCACTCACTCACTCACTCACTCACTCACTCACTCACTCACTCACTCACTCACTCACTCACTCACTCACTCACTCACTCACTCACTCACTCACCCACTCACTCACTCACTCACTCACTCACTCACTCACTCACCCACCCACTCACTCACTCACTCACTCACTCACTCGTATTCATATCACCTACCTTAATCCCACTCTTACCACTCTTATTTACACAATGATACTCACTCATTCACTCACAGAATACATGCACTATGTTTTACCATAAATGTGTTCATTGTATTATATTGGATTTTTATTGTCTCTTATAATTCAAATTTGAATGACCATTTACAGTTGTTGTAATATATGTGTTTTTATATCTTGTATATACTATGTTGTAAATGTAAATAGATGAGACTGAAATAAAATAAAATAACAAAATGTAGTGTACAAATTGTAACCGGGACTACGGAAGCGCTTCGAGCCATCAGAAAATATGACCCTTGCGAATCCGAGAAAAACGACCAAAAAAATTGTATGTATTACAATAAAAGCAAATGGTACTTCGAGGAGACTTTGAGTCAATCGGAAATTCGAGCGAATTGATTACAAGCCAACGAGATTCGACTTTAATTCTTTAATTTTGTTTATTCGCATCGAGTATTGTATCTGTTTATCAAACATTAAAGTTCAGATTGTTATCTATATATCTTGTATGACGGATAATTTGGGAAGACATACAGTTTTATGAGGGCCATAAATAATCAAAGTTCGCAAGCTACTAGTATTACAATCCTGGGTCCGAGTTCCTTAAGAACTCCACATGCCTCCTATCCACAAAAAGTGGCGCACGCACAAAGTGAGCTGATAACATCGATGATGTCTCGTGATCTTGGCAACGGAGTGTTATTTATTTTTTTTGACACAATCTCTTAATGTTTTGTGTCTCCAACTTAATTTTTTTATAGAATGTGACCACCTGAAATATGTTCACATCTTTTCTTAAATAACTTATCTAAATAATCTAACTAAATAATCTTTAACATTTTTCATTTCATAGATCACAGTTTGAATACTTTTTTAAAATATTAAAACTTATATACCTTGATTGTTTTATATGATATTATTTACAACCGATATTGAATATTATGTAAGTGGCTGAAATGTGTGCCTGATGCATATAATAAGACTTGGACAGTGTACTGTTCTTAACCTGAACAGATAATATCTGCAATCAACATATAACTGCAGATATTGAGTAATGCAAACAAAAAAATAAAAATGTACATGCAAACTTGTTCACGCTTCGTTTAATTGTCGATTGTTTCCTATTTAAGTGTGGGAATATTTTATATCTCAATTAAGTTAATTAACCTGTAAGTAATTTTTGACCGTGATACAGGTACGTCCACTTGTAAAACCAACGGTTTTTATCTGTGGTTTGACAACTTCACATTTTTTCTGTTAAAATGGAATTTATTTGACGTGCGCCTTCCAATGAAGGTGCATTATATATATAATAGAAAATTTGGAAGATTTCCACTGAATATCGAGAGTTATATTAGAATGATTAAAAACGTTTTGACACTTTACTCGGTTTAACATGAAAATAGTATTTTAAACACCATTTAAATGATCAGTTTAATAACATTACTGTTAACCATTCTCGTACAAACTGGGCCTCACTGGTAATATCCTCACTCGGTTAAGATAGAAACATTCATCCCGAAGCTAGCCCAAGTCTCACTATTGCCGGTAGAGCCCCGGTCCATCCCGGTTTGCTAACGCCGGTCGACCGGCGAGAAGCGGGATGATTTGTAGATTTTTTTTAACGCCATCACACTATTTCCCGGTGCCGCCCAGGTTGAAGCAGGTCAACAACCCGGCAGAGTCCCGGTCAACCCCGGACTAGCTACAGTTTATCCCGGTAAGCCCCGGCAGAGCCCCAGTTGTCGTCGGTAATGCCCGGATGGAGCCCCGGTGAAAGCCGGCAGCGTTCATGCAGAGCTCCGGTATACTGTAACTCCACCGACACTCACCGGGGCTATACCGGCATCAGACCCTGGAAGAACTACGGCAACGCCCCGGTTTAACCACGGTCGTCGCCGGTAATGCCCAGGCGGAGCCCCGGTGAATGCCGGTGGCGTCCTGGCATGGCGCCGGTTTACCGATGTACCGTAGCTATACCGGGACTCTGTCGGCATTCACCGGGGCTCCACCGGGGCAAAACCGGCGACAACCGGGGCGTTGCAGTAGCTCTGCGGGGGTCTGTATGGGCCCCGGTGGAGCTACGTTGCCGTCCCGGTTGTTCCCGGTGCCGTCCCGGTTTTTTCAAATACTTTAATACTTTACCGATGAAGCCCCGTTTGTTCCCTGTTCATCCCAGTCGTCCCCGGTGAAGCCCCGGTTCATCCCGGTAGAGCCCGGATCACGCACCGGGGCTCAGCCGGCATCATAGTGAGACTGGGCCTTAAGAAATCGACTTCGCAATATCTATATTAGCAATGTTTTGCTGGCTGGGTTACACAGATATATATTTGCAAAATACCTTTATCGTCCCACAATTAAATATGGAAATTGGTCGGAAATATATTGTTCAATATCGAATCCCGGACAGTCGCTCCTACGGACTATCGCTCCTACGCTAAATTTGACAGGGCGGACAGTCGCTCCTACGATGTTTTGACAGGGCAGACAGTTAATGTTATTATGCCCATGCATACTCAGGAAACATTCGTTGCGTAAAAAATATACACAAAAAAATCACGAATAAATAGAGACTGCACGACTTTGTTAAATATTTATGAATTTATATAAAAAGTGTAAATCTTGTGGGCTATTATATTCCGAAAGATCACCAATAATTTCCTTTCGTATGTGGTCGACTTTGGCGTATCATTCGTATGAGAGGGGATAATACAAGAATTAAACTTAATTATAACTGAGTGTCAAATATATCGAGGTATTATTTGATTAACGTCTTGACATCATAAAATTGTATTTTCCTGCACAAAACAAAAACACATTTCGAGTGTATATATAAAACGAATCACCATACAAAACAATCTTTAAAGAATCTGATTTTCTGACCTGATTTTGAGTTATTTCACACGCGCTGTTTTTTAGTTATTTCACACGCGCTGTAAACGGTTTGTTAAATTTTACAGAAAGGTAAGTAATAAATTGTTTATCCAAACACTTTTTTCCTAAGGTTTATCCCGCTTTTATTATTACCGATATGTATACTGAAAATAAACAACGGATTTCCTTTTATGTTTAGCTATTCCAGAACTTATAATAAATATATGAAAATAGCATCTCCATTCTGTATAGATAATTGATATGACTACATTTTTTAAATAACTCTTAATACATGATTATTTACAGTTTACGTTCTCAAAATCATGATGCTTTTCCTTCGATATTTTTACAACAGAAATGTACCTGTTAAAATGTAACATATCTCATGCAAAGAATCTTTATATTGTTTATTTATTAAACGCTAGGCGTTACTGCTTAAGGCGAATAAATATTTTGGTTTGGTGATTTGGAAATGTAATTCACGCTTCCTTTTGAACTTGCGTAAAATATGTTTTGCAGTAAACAGAAGCTTTTTTTATTGAATTATCATGTCTAGTGTGGAAATTAAACACCTTACAACAAGTCTACAATAACGTTCACATACTGTCTCTCTATTCTCTTTTTTTTACTTTAAATTACTGAATGTAAAATAATTGATACATTTATTTGAAACAGCACAACTCAAAAAATAATGCATATGTTTAAATCTGTTAACGGATCTAAATGCAGTCTGTAATATACTGTTCATTATCTCAATACATATTTTACTTATAATTATTATCGATCTTGTATTTCTGATAACTTTCTATGAATTTGGTTCAGTGCGAAGTAGTTAACAAGCTATTAGAATCTTAGATCACAGTTCTTTAGAACACCACATGCCGCCTATCCACAAAAAGTGGCGCACGCATAAAGTGAGCTGATAACATCGATGATGTCTCGTGATCTTGGCAACGGGGTGTTATTTAGTTCCTTTGTCAAAGCCTTTTTGTGTTTTGTAACTCCAATAAGATATTTATTTCCCCATTTTACAATTCTTATCTAGTCGTTTTCGTTACATTATTTAAATCGCAAAATTAAACACGATTCATGCTTAATGTCAGTCATTATTGAACATGTGTTTGTAAGCGTTTAAACAGTTATATCCGTTATATGGTATGTACATGTACTCGTTCTACATTGTATTTCATTTGTGCTTTTTGCGAAAAAAATAATTATGACTGGGGCGGGTCCATTTAATTTTTCTATTAATTTCAAGTAGTTTTCAAAACATCAAGAACAAAACACTGTTACTTGAAAGCAAAACTACTAATTAGTAATTATCAAAGTTGAAAATAATATAAAACTATGATTGTACACAATATGCCCCTAGACAAGAAACCAATACACGTGCACATTTAATTATAAAGTTTTTTTCTTTAAAAGCGGGTATATACGATTTTGTCAAATATTTATGAATTTGTATAAACTGTGTAAACAACTTATTATATATATATTTCAATATAAATTAAAATAAAAGTTAAGAAGAACATATGTCGAAAAATGCGAAATAAGCCAGATATTTAATTCTGAAATTGAAAACGGCTGTACAGCCGAAATCGGCAGCATGTATACCATACATGTACGATGTGCATCTTAACTTAGTTTAACGGTTTATTTGAATTCCTGCAACGATATCTATTCATACGACACACGAACACTATCTCCGATCCTAATACAAAGACGAATGCTTCGGTTATTGTAGGAAAATATGTACGTCACTATCGGCTCGGGGCGCTAATTTGTCTTTGCTGCATTTTATGAAATTCTGCTTTAATGTATAATTTTTCTTGCCTATTTTGTGTTATTGTTACATATTTTATCAATATATTACAATTAAACACATATAAAAAATCGTATATACCCGCTTTAAGGAGTAGATCTCAAATGTTTTAAACAGTGCAGGATAACACTAATTTTCATTGCGGTTATAAACAATTCGAAACAAATAATTACTCTCGTATATCAATGATATTTCCATACGCAGGAAAGCATATGACAAAATGACATACTTATAATTGGGCCCTATCTCAGGTACAAGCTATCAATACATATTTAAGGAATGTGGTTTAGTGTGGGTTATACAAAGTTAAAGCCCGCATACTATTATTATCCTTGACTCGAGTTGCCTTACATCTCAACCGACAACCCACTAATTAGGTTGCACACAATCTATAAAGCTAAAAAGGTTCATTGCTTACTATCTTTGGAACATTACGTTATTAAATAATAATGATATTTGAACAATTTTATTGTTTTGAACATCCAGACAGTATTTTGTTCTTTCTCTAATGATGATGATGATGATGATGATGATGATGATGATGATGATGATGATGATGATGATGATGATGATGATTATGATGATGATGATGATGATGATGATGATGATGATGATGATGATGATGATGATGATGATGATGATGCTAATCATAATCATCATCATCATCATCATCATCATCATCATCATCATCATCATCATCATCATCATCATCATCATCATCATCATCACTTGGGAAAAAAATATAAGAACGGAAGTCTTGGGTAATAAGAGAACCCGCATCTTACAGAAAATTAGATCCATATTAACAAAGCTATGTACTGACACGTCTCTTACTAAGAAACTATTATCTTGTTTATAGTTAACCGTTGTTTAGTAATGAATATCACCAGGGAAAGTGCATTTGATTTTCAAACTGTTATATATTTTGTCTTACATGTAAAAAATAATTATTATGATCCAATTTAACTAATCATGTATCTAGTTGTTCAAAAATAACTATGTTATTTCTAATTAATTAATTTCTCTTAATCTGTGTTTTTTTCCATATATCAACATTTTCAATTATTCAAATGCATCATCTGTATATGACAGTCGATGAAAACTTTAGTTCATTATAGATAAAAAAATAGAGCATTATTTATTGCCAATTCATTATAAATAGAAATAAATCGAGCACTATTTATTGCCTATTCATTATAGATAGAAAAAATGGAGCAATATATATGTATTGCCTATTCTTTATACTTCAATATATGTCTTGCACTTATTTAATGCATAATCATAATATTTGCGCACTGAAAATCATTTCCTGCTAATTTCAAACATTATTTGTAAGTAGCGATTAATTGGTAGATTTTATTTAAAAGTACAAAGCCATAAAAAGCTGGTTTCTGGCAATTTTAACATGATTAATTTATACAAGAAGGCCTGATTACAATTCTTGTTTATTAGAAGACCAGCCATCTTCATAAATACTGAATTCAATACTAAATTAAGTACATGTATATAATTTTTGGCAAAATAACTGATGAAGATCAAAGATATTTACAATTATGTCTTCCATAAATTAAGATCATGGACGCTATACCTTCCTCAGTGCAGACGACCCAGCGAACACGAAAGCAAAATTTGTTTTTCTATGTCATTTCTTTGTTTTGTTTTTTATCCTTTTAAAAATGTATTGTCAAACAACAAAACACAATCAATGAGAAACAAACTAATTATTCTAGCAATTTGTATACATTTTTAACAAAACCTGTGTGCTGGCTATATCGATCATATGTAACCGTATAATATTGCGCTGCTTATTTCCCTTGGATATATCAGTGTTTGTTCACCTACGAATTTTAAATCGAGGCGTTTGCTGATATTGCTATTTCGGCATTTTCTTAAGACGTTTATACCGGTCAATAGCCCCGCATGATGTAAGTTTCCACATGTTATCAATACTATATAACTTGTATTTTGTTAAGGCAGTAATTATTTATGAGGGATATTCATTCATTCAAGTTTTTTCAGTAAATGCTATTCGTACCCAAATTACGTCGTACCTACCCTTTCGACCCAGTTGAGGCTATATGTCCTATATGTAAGGGTAATTTCCAAAGCTTAGCTTTCGTAACTATGTCATTGTTTATAACTTAGATATAGGCTATACGTTTGACCTTTTTTCAGTCATTTAAAGTATTTTTTGATTACAATACATCATTTTCATTGTTCTTTACTGCAGAACTGAACATCTTTTATTTTGTTTTATTGCAGCAATTTACCACATACATCGAGTTGAATCTAAGAAAAAATACTGAATACCACCACATACAGTGTTCATTTCGACACGATCGGTCCGCTATCTGTTTCCAGAACAGAAAAGTAAATTGACCTACACTTTGCTAGTAGCAGATGGAGATGACTGGTACTGGACATCGAACTAAATCCACGTTCAAAATTGGTCGCACTAAAGTCTCATCTGTATTTCAACCGGCTTAAGAAAGTTCATTGTATGTCAACACGGCATGTACGTCCGTTTTCTGCAAAAGGAAGGGCTCTTTATGAAGAGAGAATTGATGACTTGAGGAAGCGCTGTTCTGCTTCATGGCGCAAAGTGACTGAAAGTTTGTGCATAGTAAGTAGTTTAACTTATGAGAGTAATGTTGGTGAAATTAACCTGATTGAACAGCAATTACCTATGAAAGTTATGTAAAAGTTAAAGACGAATTTGAAGTGTACTTAAAAAAATGTGAAATGTGAAGCAAGTCTTAAAGAATTATCGGCTCTCACTACAGACGTGTCGCTACAGGAAAAAGCAAAGTTACATGCGCTGGAAAAGATTGACCAAAATAAACAATCAATATTAAAAAAAGTCATGTCCAGCATGAAGCCAAACTCTGTCCATGATGGTGTGAAGACACACGGTTCCAGATCCTCTAGCTGTAGGAGTGAACTCATCGCATTGAAACAATCTGTCAAGATAAAACTGAAATATACTCAACAAGAAGCAGCTCTTCGAAACAAAAGGCAGAATCAGAAGCGAATCTTCAAGTTCTTTCTCAGCAAAAAGCTTTTGAAGCCGACGCTTCAGAAGTAAAGGTACTACAAGAGCATGATGTCGAAGGCTCTGATGGGTCAGAAAGTCATGTTGCACCAGACATTAAATTCAAATTGCAAACTTTGCCTGTTGTAAAACCTGACAATCTAGTTCAAGAATTCATCAAGAAATCCACAAACAATCCAACAGCATCTGACACTAATATGGGAGAAAATCTGTGCAAATTTCTCCTTAAAAAAGACTAGGCTCTCTCGCGACTGACTATATTTAGTGACAAAACTGACTTTTTATCCCTGGAAATGTTTGTATTAATATGTAAAATGATGACAATTTATAATAGCTGTATTAATACAAGTATCAAAAATGTTGATTTTTAATGCATAAAATGACTTTGTTTGTGAAAATGTTCGTTTTAAGACGAACAAAGATGACAGTTTATAATAGTTCGTATTAATACGAAATATCAAAAATGTTGATTGTTAATGCAAAAAAAAGACCTTTTCCCTGAAAATGTTCGTATAAATACCAACAATGATGACATCTATGAATTTATCAAGTATTTCTGAAAAAAAAAAGTATAGTTCGTAAATTTACGAAATATGGTTATGTTAAGAATCTATGAATTATACAAGTATTTTTATTTTTTTTTAAGTGCGTAAATTTACGAAGTCTGGTTTTGTTAAGAATCTATGAATTCACCAAGTATTTCTGAAATTGTTTAATAATGCGTAAATTTAGGAAGTCTGGTTTTGCTATGAATTTGCCAAGTACCGAGTATTTCTGAAAATATATAATAGTGTGTAAATGTACGACGTATGTTAAGATTATATGAACTGACCAAGTACATGACTTTGTATTTCTGAAAATTTTTAATGCAGCATAAATTTACGAAATATGATTTTGTTGAGAATATATGAATTGACAAAGTACGGGGTATTTCTGAAAAAATATAATAGTGCGTAAATTTACGAAGTATGGTTTTGTTAAGAATATATGAATTGACCTGGTATTTCTGAAAATTGTTAATAGTGCGTAAATTTACGAAGTAAGGTTTTCCTGAGAATATATGAATTGATGAGGTAATTCTGAAAAAAAATAGTAGTGCGTAAATTTACGAAGTATGGTTTTGTTAAGGATATATGAATTGACAAAGTATTTCTGAAAAGTTTTACTAGTTCGTAAATTTACGAAGTATGGTATTATTAAGAATATGAATTTACCAATTATGTCTGAAAAGTTTTAATAGTGCGTAATTTTACGAAGTATGGTTTTGAATTTACCAAGTATTTCTGAAAAGGTTAAATAGTGCGTAAATTTACGAAGTATGTTTTTGTTAAGAATCTATGAATTAACCAAATACTGAAATTGTTTAATAGTGCGTAAATTTACGAAGTATGTTTTGTTAAGAATCTATGAATTCACCAAGTATTTCTGAAAGTTTTTAATAGTGCATAAATTTACGAAGTATGTTTTTGTTATGAATCTATGAATTTACCAAGTATTGCTGAAAGTTTTTAATAGTATGTAAATTTACGAAGTATGGTTTTGTTAAGAATCTATGACTGTTTTTTTTTTTTTAATTGTGCGTAAATTTACGAAGTATTTTTTGGTTAAGAATCTATGAATTTACAAAGTATTTCTGAAAATATATAATAGTGCGTAAATTTACGAAGTATGGTTTTGTTAAGAAAATATGAATTGACATCATATTTCGGAAAATTGTTAATAGTGCGTAAATTTACGAAGTAAGATTTGGTTGAGAATTTATGAATTGATGAAGTATTTCTGAAAAGTTTTACTAGTTCGTAAATTTACGAAGTATGGTATTGCTTAGAATATGAATTTACCAATTATGTCTGAAAATTTTTTATAGTGCGTAAATTTACGAAGTAAGGTTTTATTTATGAATTTACCAATGAAAATGTTAAATAGTGCGTAAATTTACGAAGTATGGTTTTGTTAAAAGTCTGGTTTTGGTAAGAATCTATGAATTCACCAAGTATTTCTGAACATTTTTAATAGTGCGTAAATTTACGAATAATGGTTTTGTTAATCATATATTTCTTTAAAAAAAGAAGTTCATAAATTTATGCCACATGGTGACAAGCAATGAAAAAAACTACTGATTTTTCTCCCTTAAAATGTTCGTCAATTTACGAATAATTTCTTAGTTGATGTCAAATGTGTTCTTTTTGCATTAAAAATGTTCGTAAATTTACGCACTTTTTTTAGGAAATATACAAGTTTGATAATTCCTGTTCATGCATTTTGATTCAAGGTTAAATTTGTGTGCAATAAAAGTGAGAAAAAAACACCTGTTTTTCTTCATTTTGCAACGAAAAAAGGGAATATCAAAGGATATTCCCTCATAGAATTCCGATGCGTTAAATATAGAAACCTCAGAACTATAATACTCAACTGTTTTGTATATTTGTATTTAAAATGAGTGCCTGAAATAGCGTATTTGTGAATTTGAATAAGATTTGAACATATAAAAGAGTCGTGCTCTGAGAAAACTGGGCATAATGCATGTAAGTCCCTAATCAGGGACGACACTTTCCTCCTAAACTTGATTTTCGGTAAGGAGGGACTTCCTTGAAACTAAAAATACCATAAAAGCGGAAAGTGTCGTCCCTGATTAGCCTGTGCGGACTGCATAGGCTAATCTGGGATGACACTTTACGCACATGCATTATGCCCGGTTTTTTTCAGAACGCGGCTCAAATGAACATCATTTTGACGCTTTCCTGAAACAAAACATTTCTTTACGTGTTCTGAATGTTTATTGGAATGTTCTGACAGTAATTAAAGTAAAGTAAGGATCTATCCATCTTTGTTATGAACGGTAATTGTATTTTTTGATCTTGTTAACTTTATTTTTAAATTGTGTTCATGGACGCATGGACAGTTGATAACGGTCTCTTTTTCATGATTACAAAAATTTATTTTATGCTTTCCGGTGGTTTATAGAGAAATATCAGTGAATTAAAACTGATAATTTCACTGTTTCAAACAATGAAAATTATCAGTGAAAATTATCGATAATTTTCACTGTTTATGTTAAATGACGTCATTTTTTTGACGAAATGACGTCATGTTCCCAACGAAATTCTTTAGTTAAACTCTTTAACAATGTATATAAACTGTGAAATAAAGCATAAAATAAAAAGAAAATTTGTTGGAATCGATGGATTATCGATTTTAATTCACTCGTGATCATAGAAAATATATATTTTCACTCGTGGCTGCGCCACTCGTGAAAATATTATTTTCTATGATCACTCGTGAATTAAAATCGATAATCCACCGAATCCAACAAATATCCTCTATGTTATATCCACTTTTGTTTTAAAATCAATTGATGTGACGCAAGTATTAATGCACATGGCTATTTAATTAATACATTGCAAAAATAAATAAATACCACATGTGAAACTGCATATAATTTATTGCAGATAAAAACACACTTTTTCCAAGAGTGGTGTCTAATTCCAACTTCACTTAATTGTGTGTTCTGAGAGTTTGTGCCAAAACGAAAACTATATGGGCCGTGCTCTGTAAAAAAGGGGGTTTAATGCATGTGCGTAAAGTGTCGGCCCAGATTATGCGGACTGCACAGGCTAATCTGGGACAACACTTTAGGCCCATGCATTAAACCCCTTTTTCACAGAGCACGGCCAAATAACAAAATATTATATTATCATTATTCTTAAGTTATAGGTTGACACTTTTTAATTAAATGACATTTGAAAACGTAGCGCTGATCTTGTTTGGTAACTTAAAATTAATGTACCAGTTGTTCTGCATAACGCGCGGTAAGACCAAAGTAAGATTCGTATTATATATTATCACAATACCATTCTCTATTGTATGCTCAACTGTTCTGTTACTTGGCCTTATTAGAGAAAGTGTTCAAATGCATTCCGCTTATCGAATTCAGTATTCTTTGAAGAATATATTTGACACTTGTTTGTGTCTATGGATGTTGTTTTCTTAATTTTGTGGGTCTTATTTCTCGAATATTATAAAGCATAATTTTACAGGATTAGCTTGGTCCTACTTTTATTTCAAATCGAAATAACGTGTTCAAACACATTTATTTAAAAGTATAAGAGATACAAATTAAAATAATTTATGAAATACACATCATTAATACAATTTTTTCACCATCATCTTATAACAAAGTAAAATGACGCCACTTTATAGGCGGCTTAAACCAGTTTTTCGTGGTAACAACTTTAGATTTTTCGAGTCCCGAATTCTTAAACAATGTTAAAGCCTTCAACAAGGTTCGAATGAAATGTATATGCGACATGAATGGTTCAAACAAATATTTTTAATTAACTTCGATACCTCACCCCCCTCTCACCCCCCACACACCTTAAAATGAATGTCAAGATCGAAATACTAATTCATTTACAACTGAGTAGATAGTATGTGTATTGGTTTAACTGGCCACATTGAGGTTATTGGGTACGTGAACAAGTACGTATATTTGCAGTGTTTCGTATTAAGTTTCAAAATGTAATGTATTGTCGATTGTGTACTACCTCAAATGAACAATATTTGCTCGCCGATAATTAAAGAACGTGTTCTAGTCTCACAAAACGTACCGATTCTAAAGACCGTTTTTATGATATTTGAATGTTTGAATTCATGTTCATATACTTAGTAGTGACGAAATCATAATAATGAACGTTAAACATTCTGCGTTTCTCGTATCACTAGAATTTAAGAACGGTTAAATTTCGCTGCTCTTAATATCCAGATATTGCATATGGTTTTAAAGTGTGTGTTTAGGTTAAAATATAGTTATTTAAACGTTCATCATAAGAAATAATCTCGTTTTTTCAAACACAATTACTCAATGAAAAGGCATATCAGCATATCGGTTATATTTTAAATGAACAACACAAAGTACGGCAACGTACCAGCAATTTTCTCCAGAATTCGTTTCCTCAGCAGATTCCCTGCGGGCTCCTCTACGGGCTTGCATTCCGCCAGGAAAGCGCACAGTACGAGTCCCAAAAATACCAGGGTAGCCTTCATGGTTGTGCTTCCAAGTCTCGACCAAGTTTGATGCCAAAGTGTGGAAGGTGCCCATTATAAAGCACACGCGCCGGAGCTCATGTTTATATTATGCGGATTAATTTTTGCGTAATGCGTTTCGTTTTCTGTCAACCATGTCATGATTGGACTGTCAAAGTGGAGGATATGACAGAGGCCCGACATGAGTAGAAGATTTAAATTAAGAAACGTTTGGCACTTCGCCATATGCGCTCAAAGGTTATTTAATGTGTTACTCGTTACAAAGTGTTTTGTTTTATTATCGCATAGAAAATACTATATCAGTGTCTTCAATGAGATCTGCATGCATGATAGGGGCTGCGATGAAACTGCACCTCCAGTTAAATGCATATAGGATATAACACAATTTGCGTCTCCTGTAGTATACTAAAATGATATTACATACAGTGCCTTCTCTCGTCATATAAATGTACAAGCATAAAGCTCACGATTGAAAGGCGTCGCCTGTCAAATGCCCGATACTACAAATCTGAGGGTTGCGCAGGTGATTAAAATACCAGAAATATTACTTATGTTATCAAAGTCACTTCCATTCCCCGACAATCCCTGATCAAGTAGGACAGTTTTCCATTCCCCTCCTAGGTTTGTTCACTGGTTAACCAAATTAACATGAAAACGTGCGAGTGTTTGTTATTTGAAGGCAGTCAGGGACTGAAACTATATTGAAAAAGGCAAAACCGTCAATTGCTATTCTTAATTTAGAACAAATTCATCACTACAAACATAAGGGTTTACACTTAGTAGTGAGTTTGTTAACTAAATTACGTAATATGGCTGAACTATAATTGGCAAATGAGAAACATCCGTTACCTCTGATTCATTTAGGGCAATAGCATGTTACTTGCATAAAGTGTACACTAAGTACTGTTTAACAACCTTCCACTTAATTGTGTAAGTAAGTTAGTTAATTAAATGACTTTATATGACTGCAATATTATTGAATCAGCCATCAAAATTAGATCTGTTCTCTCGAACAAATGCATATTGATCTGGTTAATTTTCTTTTACGAGATTCAAAAGAATAAACAATATATTATCAAGGTAAACCGTTACGCTATGAACTACCAATTTTTTATGCTATGGGCAAACTCATTATATGTAATCAAATAATATAGACTGTGGAGTAAAGATCTGGCACAACAAGCACTATGAACAAACACAATGTGCTTTTTGAACTAATTATGAATACTATGAAGTGTACAGCCGCCGCGAAAACCCCCTTGCTCATACATTTAAATATATGAAAATGAAAACACGTCTGAAAATATGTTAATGCTTAGAAATGCGTTCTAAACTCCGAGTCATATACGGGCTTTAGCATTCTTACATATAGCGTAATACAAACAATCAACTAGGAGCTTGCTAGGTTTGCACTCAGAACGTGCCCGTGAAGCACTATAAACACCAACACATAATGCACTGTATGATAAGGGTCCAATCTGCTGTTAAAAATACCATATTTACATGACGTTTGAATGTGAATCTTGAGCCGTAATGCAACAAATGTGTGGCGATATTTTTTTTTCATTTAATTTAACAATATCAAGGCTTCTGTTCATAGTGACCATTACATTACGTAAACAGAATTGATGCGTTTTGTGATCGTTTAAATGTGAATATATTGAAAGTAATTATTGAACGGGCCTACATTTATTTACGTACCCTTTCAACTTTTCCAAACATGAAGACATAAACCTATGCAGCTAGATCGCCTGGTTCTTTGCCAATTTTGATTGTTATATTATATTTGACCGTTCTGATACTAATAAATATTTGGTGAGCTTATTTATTACTGTATAGTGGAATATCAATTTAGATTAAGGTTGCTACCATGTTCTTCATGCACGACAAGCTGTATTTTAAAATAATCGCCTACATAAATAAGTATGATAATGGCAGTTTATGTTTGTACTTAAACGTGTCCAATAATCCTATTAGCCCTTTTGTATCAGAATATTGCGAGGGTGGACAGTTTCGAAACACAATCAAATGTGTCCCACATATAGGCCAGCTCAAAGATGACATTACGTTATTTAAACAACTTCTTAATAATTTCAAATGACCACCTTTTCAAATGATAATGTGTTCTTACGCTAATCTCTTTTGGACAAAAGTTCGCAAAGTGAGATAGTAAAAGAAAATTAAAAATAAATTCATTTTTAAATGTGGGATTTTGTATGTTTGCTTTATGGTTTTAATGTCAGGTTAACACGATTTGAACCGAAATTAATCCTTTTATAAAATCAGTATTTAATTGTTTATATAATAACAAATAATTGTGTTCGTTTCTTAAGTCTGGAAACGCTGGTTTGCAAATCATTATTGCAATCCTTTTATTAATTTTACATTTGTATTTGGAAATAAAGTAGCAATTTAAAAATCATTTAATATTATTCCTTCGACATAACATATACGTTTCTACAATCCATTCCTGAACAACATAATACTATTTAATGCGTGCAATTCATTTTAAAAAGTTATAGAGGAACCTATTGATGAAAAGTAATTGTATTTTTATATAAAAGAGCAATTTATTTATCATTTATTGTTATCACTTTGATTTTTTTTTCTAAAAAACATTATTTTACAATATAAGAACATATCGTGCGATCAATTCATTTTAAAGAAGTTATAAAAGAACGTCTCGCTGAAAAGTAAAACAGTACATAAATTTTGTGAGTAAAAAAATAATCAAATGTTAATACTTATATGTAAATACATGTATGACGATTACACATGTTATAATAGTAGTGTTGGTGGTTGCAGCGTGGGCGGTTGCGGTAGATGTAGTGAGGGTTGTGGTGGCAAACAGTGTTCAATAAATAGCAAATATCGAAAGATAAAATGATAACTGTTTGATATAATGTTCATATAATGATATGATTTAAACATAATAAGAAATGTCGTACAGAGCATGAATTAATAATTGGGGAGAGGCAGACTTTACATCGACGGATATAAAAAAACAACTTTGAAGAACTTTCGTCTGTAGTAAGTTAGACACGGGCTTATTTATGTATGTGTATATACTTATCATATAAACAGGTTTATAAATTATATGCCGATTTTAAGGAATTTTAATCATTTCCCCATGTGGTATTCCAGTCGGCATATTTGTACTTATACATCGTATATTGGCCCAGCTTACAATCTCAAATCACTATAGTTTCTTTCAACATTATATGTTTTAACGTTAAAAGTGTGTTTGAGAAAATGTTAATGCATTTTTACAATAACTACTAAATTGCTGGCTTCAGGTAGCTCCAAAACCGATTTTAATCCCAACAGCTTTGAATGAACCGCTCCAATACCGTGTACACACTTTTGTTTGCTTTATATTTTCGATGGTGATTTATTGTTAAAACTTGATAAGAACAAATATTGCTCTTTCTATATCCTTTTAAAAATACTTTATAAACTTCATTTGATTGTTGTTTGTAAGCTAAGCAAATTTGAGGAGAATTAACTACAAATGGTTGCAAGTATTTTATCGATATGATTTCAACAAAATGTATTTTTCTGTTTAAGAACTATTTGTTAAGGTGGTATTGTTGTAGCGAGAGTATTGATTTAGAAGGAGCAAATCCTCAGTCTCAAAAGCTCAATCAGTTTTTTCTTTCTTTTTCTGTATCGTAGTCTTGAAACAAATACTTTTTTGTTTAAAAAAGTATCTACGCATAGTGTGAAGTTTATGAACTCAATAATTCTGAACTAACATAAGAAAAGTCTTTATTAAAGCATAACGCAAAACATATCCTATAACACAATATTTTATTTCGATGTTAAATGGTCAATATATGATATTAAGTCTTTTTAGCGTAAGTTTCATACTTGACAGAAACTACGCAATTTAAAGATTGCAATAATCCGTATATTATTATTCTGAATACCTTGAACAATATTTTCAATTGAATGCCTTAACGCAATATCGTTGTAGTAGCTTTATGCCATTATTGTCGCAATACGGAGTAAATGTACATAACAGTTTAGCCATACACTGCTTTCCCTATATGGTAACTACATTATGAAGCCCTGTTGTAGAATTTGTAATGTTGTGACAATATTCAGAGTAAATTATATTACTGTATATATATCACATGGTGTAGAAATATGATATCCTTGGTAAAACTAATCCCAACAAAAAAGCCCGAAAAGGTCGGAACGTAAGAGAAAGGTATTCATACAGTGAACAATGTTGCACCGCAACTTGTCGTCTATCTTACTTAAACGTTGAACACTATCTGTGTTCTACCGTTTGGGATTACGAGTATGATAGACGTTTAATGTAACTTTCGTAATAGAAATTTTGTTTTATTGGCATAGTATACTGAATTTCCTAAAATATCTTTTGTTTTCCTCTTTATCATTATCATGACTCAACACTTATTTCAGTGTTTGATTATTAATAATAGTTAACCTAAAATCTGAGAAATGTGCCTGAAAAAAAAGTTGGGTGGCATTTTTTAGGCATGGCTTCTTTTTAAGTTTTTTGGTATCTACATACCCTCTGATGAACATCTAGAGGGGATGTCACCTTCTCAGGTGCTTGACATCCTTTTAATTTGGTCAAAGGTCAATGGTTACAGTTTTCAATTGTTTAGGAGATGAAATACATCTCATTGTTATTTATAACCAAAATTGAAAAGTGTAAAGAAGTAATATTGTCAATAAACCTGCTTGGATCTAAATAAAATTTTAGCTATTCTAGTGTTCACTTATATAGGTCAAACGGTCATTTAGTGCACTTTTATGCCAAAATATACATGACAACTGGCAAATAAAATCAACAGAATAAAATAAAATGTTCAAAAAGTATTTTTTAAACAATGGAATAGTTTTTGCTAATTTTTGTTAACGCAATAAACATTTTTGTAAAGTGAAAAGAAAAATTAAAAGGATCCATTATGTATATATATATATATATATATATATATATATATAGGATGTTGATCAAACCTAGTTGAACGTGTGGAAACGCTTTAATAAAATAAAATTTTGCTTGTTAATTTTGATGTTATTATGATGTAAGTCAATGTGGTCATTTTACATGCTGATATTTAAATTAATTGTGCAATGGATGATTACAATCATAAGACTGAGTAGTCTTCATGTAATTGTCATTATACCTCTTTCAAAGCGCTGACGTATGGCGCTTTCACGAAACATCCTAGAATCGTATACGCTCCCAGGCCACTTGGCGACTACGTCAAGAAACCGAAAGGTGGCATCACAATTCAGACTAAATGAATCATACGCGTATTTTATTTCAACACGTATAAATCTAGCATACAGTACTAATACACCGTTTTGAATTGAGCCCAATTCGACTAAGAAATATTTTACTCCCTTTATTTGTTTACTTGGCAACCATTCAAAGATCAGTAAATTGTCAGTGTGAATAATATTGAGAGCTAATACGTACCAACGATGCTATAAAACTGTTTTTGCACTGTCCGTTACACATTTTCGTTACTTGAGAAGAACACAAAGTCATTCAGATGTCGACACACTTGACTGCTCTACATACACTGGACCTTGTAATTCCATGCAGCCCGTCGCAGTCACAATGTGATGTGTTCCAGTCGCAAGAAAATGCAATGCCGCTAGAGTTAAAATTAGCGGTGGAATAGCCCTCTCCATATTCAGCATATTCACTAGAAACAGAATAGTTTCCGGGAAATAACAGGTACTGTTCACGAACTTCCAACGGAGACAAAGTTTCCCATGGGTTCGCTCGATCACGGAAAACTCTTCTATCCATCGGAAACAATGCATTTATGTACCGAGACGATGAAGTCTTTCAATGTCGGCCATATTGTTTTCTTACCATGGTGATTGTCATCAATTTTCAATTTGAATATGTCCAATATCAATTTCATTTTTAAAGGCATTGGTTGCAAATTGAAAATCGAATTTGGATGGCATTGATTGCAAATTGAAAATCGATTTTGGATGTCATTTGATATCGATTTTCTTTGTGAACATTTAATTTGAAAATCGATGTCAAAAATTGAAAATCGATGTCATTTGACATCGAAAATCGATTTTAATTTGCTCAGTAAACACGACGCCTGGGCTTTTTGCACCAAAGTATAGAAGATAAGAAAATGTTCTTAATTGCTTAAATTGGTTATTTGTATGCACTAATTGAATGAAAGGTTAATTATGTTTGTTTTGTTTTATTTGTGTTTGTTTTTTGTTTTTCTTCATAGTTATATTTTAAAAGGACACACACGTTTGGGTGCAAATTTGCAACTACAAATGCTATTGATTGTTTAGCATGCGTCGTCAGCATTTGCCTTGTGAACACTCTTGTAGCCACATCTATCGCCCGATCTTCATTATACTTTGTAATTTGTCTCCATGATAACTTGGCCAAATTGACATTATGTAACATAGGTACAAAACTAGGCACTTGGTCGAATTAAAGAAAGATTGTGTGAACACTCTAGAGGCCACGTTTATTTATAAGTCTTCAAGAAATGTTTTCCTCACTGACTTCTTAGATATTTTAAACCGGGCAACTTGATAAAAAACTAGGTCACAATATTAAATTATAAAAAAGCGTTTGAACACTAGCGGCCACGCCACAACTATTGCCCAATCTTCATGAAGAATAGTTATAACTATTGTCCTATTAACAACTCGACCAAGTAATTAACTAGGTCATGTGGGGTCAAAAATAGGTCACTTACAAAGGTTATCTTATTTTATCATCTTCAATATGTACTTAATTGAATAGCGCAGATGTTGTTTTCGTGAACACATGCAAATAGTACTTAATGTTATTTGCTTGCTAATTTTTCTTTATGTTGAAATCATATAGTGATTGTCCTGTCAATACATTTGAAAAAGATGAAACTATTTTATCAAGCACAAAACTCCTTTCCACAATTCTCTGAAACTTACCCAGTGTGTGTTTATAACCATTTCATATGCACCCATATTACCTTACCTTACCTCTTCTTTGACCTTTTATGGACTGATGGTAATTTTAATAGGCTTTTTCTTCGTTATGTCATTGTTAATGTTTCTTCTTTCACAAACACTTCTTGCTACAAACGTGAATACTTACATAGCCGTTGCTGAGCACAAACCCCATTACATTCATATAAGAAGAGTCAGCTTTGACTTGGATTTTCGCCAAATTTTGACTAATTACGTCGATTCACCTGTTCTTAAATGCCGGTTTGAATACATCACTTGAATTATTTGATGATTATTTTTATATTTTAATATTCTCTCCAAAAAAAGGGGTATGTGTTTATCAAAAACCGACACGAAACACAAAAATCAAGCCTTGAGAGAAGAACATTTGGATGTTTTCCTCGATGTTTTCCCTCAGAAGCCTGGTGATAAGGCTCTAGGTAGCAATAATTTGCAAGAAGTTTATGTCTTTCTGCAAATCGGAAGTATTGTTTATTTGAGTCTTTTTGTTAAATGAATGTTCGCCAAATCAATTGCTTAACACGCAAATCCCTTGATAATAAAATACATATATCCATGTTATATACATGTTAAAATTGAATCCTTATGGGCATGATATTGCTATTTTTGAATTGGTATAATATTGTTACCAGTTACCTATATGGTATACAATTCTTACCAGTTATCTATATGGTTGAGTCAAATTATTATATTTGCTTACGTGCTCCTGAAAAAGAACGTATTTTGTGTAGACAAGTTTCATAGAAGTTTTCTTTTGATTACATGTATCTTGTATATTTGAAACAAATTTGTATTTGATTTAACTGACCTGAATATGAAACTTACCTGGTTGTGTGGTGCATCCCAACCCATCTTGTAAATGATATAGTACCAGTTTTATTACGGTCGGGCACCCAATTTGTTCACATTTGAAGTACATCAAATTGTATTGTCGAGTTTCATTATTTATATGTAAACATGAACAATACATATTTCGTTTATTTGACTGAATGTTTAAGACTACATAACAAAAAGTATGCGAATAAGCAAGTTTTCGTTGTGAAATATTACAAAGTGATGTAGTGCTTATAATATGTTTAGTTGCAATTAGGTTAGTTTAAACGTCTGTTTCTGCTCAAGAACCAATCACAATAATTTTCCGCTTACGACATATTTAAAAAAGGAATGATTTCCAATCTATTTTAGTAAATGTATATGGAGGAGAACAATATTTAATCTCAAATGGTAACATGGTAGCATTAACTAGTATGTGTATACATGCAATTCATTATTGATGTTTGTCTATGGTTTTATACCCAAGGATTTTAGTAAATTGATTGAAAAATCACGCAACAGTGTGTTTTATTTACCATTTACATACGTGTATTTTCCAATGAATCGATTTACTTATCCTATTTTTTATTTACCAGTTACAGATATCCCAATTAACCAATTAAATACTGACGCAACAGTGTGTTTTATAGGCCATCTTTATATTTACCAATGAACTGATTGAAAAATTATGGAACAATCCGGCTAATTAACCATTTATGTATTTACAAATTTAAATATTGAGGAATCAAACATCATTGTGTTTTATTTGCCATTTTACATATTTATTAATTAACAGATTTAATTATCATGCGATTGTGTATTTTATTTACCATAAATATATGTACCAATGAACCGCTTGAATAAACACTCAACGGTGTGTATTATTAACCACGTACGAATTATAACCATAGTACAAGGGCACTGACGTGTCGTGTAAACCACGAACTCTTTCAGATCATAGATAATGGAACGCCATACGTTTAGAAGATTGTGTATTTGCATAATTAGAGATTCAAAATATATTTATCGTTATCTAAATCCATCACATTGCTCAGAGACCAAATATGTTATATTGAACAACCGATTTTCCAAAGGATACCACAACAAATTCAGGCGCGCCTGTTCAGGAAATTTCTCGTCGTTATTGCTAAGCACAATGTCATCCAAAGATACGTTTATTATACGAATAGGTAATACAATCCATGAAAATAATATTTATTAATGGTTATAGTTCGGTAACTTTGTATACGGAAATCGTACATTTAAGCTATAATTTCAAGTACAGAGAGCTGGAGTATACTTAACATGGTGGTCCTTTAACAATTGAGAGGATAACGTGAACTCTTTATGTGAATTTAACTTTATTAACTGACATGTTGTTTGTTTAATATAAACTAAATAATAAACATGTATTAAGACAAATAAATCACGTACGTTTTTTTATACTTACACGAATGTTTATTCTGCATCTTAGTTTGCAGGCTCACTTGAAACACACGAAATAAAATTGCAGGTCATCTATGAGTTATTATTATTCATATGTTAATTGACATACCTATTCAATGTCAGATACACTAATGCGTTATTTAAAAGCCCCAAAGGTTTGAAATGGCCTTTCCAAAGAGGTAATCAAATCTTAAATCAGTTGTCTTTTCAGCGCTGTGTTATATGTATTACGATGTGCTGTACTGGCGGCTGGTTATTTTCCTGTTATACAAAACTCGAAGAAATTTCTCTAAATATTACCTGACTGGAGTTGTATTATCACTATAATTCAAATTATTTTAAGTATATACAACCAGGCTGTACAAATGTGTACGCTTATAATTACACACCCAATACAATTATTGTTTTCTTTTATCTATCTACGATATATCTCTGTCTGAAATCGTGTGTTACATAATTTAAAAAAAAACAACTACCTGTTTTACTACATTAACCATAACAACGTCAACATAACATTTAGACAATATGAGACGGTATTGATTTGTGTTAACCACTGACCGATTTTAACCAGAAGCATGTCGTCTACTTATCAAGTAAAATTACAGACAATTTTCTTAAAAACATCGACATTAGTGAATGTGCATAACAAGTGTTGGAAAATATTTGAGGACAATAAATTGCATGTACTGGGCGATATAAAATTATGTCAAAAATGTGGAAAACAAATAGCCTGACAAAAATATACGCATTAAGTTCGCGGTAATAAATTAGATTTGTTCAATAAGACTTCGTGTTTCATTGAACAATTATGTCAAAAAGTAATGTTCACAAAACCAAACATAAAAGCAGAATGATGTTAACATAGTGTTCTTGATGTATCAGCATAGGTACGGGTAAATTTTAGGAAATAATGTGTCTTCCCTACCAGAACACATTCTTGTACCTTGTGAAAAATGTGCAGTGTTTCTCATCGGAGATGTGTTGTTGTTTTTTTAAATTCGTTTTAATGTTGTTTTCGGTATATGATTGTTTCAATTGCTAAAAAACCTTTAAATGATAACTGTCCAAATGTAAATACATATACAAAATTTACCTACTTGCCTTGTGTCTGATCACATTTTTTCAAAATTGTCTGTGACAAATGATTACCAAATGTATCTCAACATTAAATAGCAGAACTCTGAGTATTACAATCTATGAAACATGTTATTTTATTAGCCTTTATTGAAGCGGCAAGTTTTTAACGACATTTTAAAACATCTTAGCTGTTAGTGTAAACATGCGTAGTTGTATAACTTATCATTTCGCTCGATTTCTGTTATGTTTTTTTTTCTGTACCTAAAACATCCTTTTGCCTTTTATCATTTCAAACTGTCATTACTATGTACAACACAAGTACTAAACTTGAAACTTGCTTATTTGATGAAACGCCTATTTATATAATTATATTCAATGGCGTTGTATAAAACATATAAATATACATGCAATTGATAAAAATAAGAGTGATTGATATTTTTATGCAGCATTAATTAAAGGATTAATAATCTAAAAATGTGTGATATAAATAAAAAAGCTGTAAGAAACTTAAGCAATAAAACAATACAGGCTACGATATTAAAACACAGGAAAAATAAAATATTATGTAATAAATTGATATAACTAGGGTTAAGACAATACTTATAATGATATTATGAGCAAAGTTTTGGCAACATAAAGATATTGTTTTATCATTAACTGAAAGGATACGTGAAAGGATATTTCTGCACTCTGGTTGTCGGATCCCACAGCTACCGGTCGCCTGTCACCCTTACAGACACTTCTTTTGGGTTTTAACCGTAGTTGAACTATTGTGACTACAAGTCACAAATAGACTGACCAAGTGTGACTACAAGACACAACTTGAAGGTTAACATTTCAGTAATTTGAATGTTATCCTAGCCTTTACTGGTAGCCAGTGTAGTTCATACAAGGCATCTTTTAAACTGCCATATTTCTGTCGGCCGAGTACCAATTTGGCATACATGTTTTGGATACGTTGCATTTTGTTTATTTCGCATTGAGCTGTTCCATACAAGATGAGATTACAATAATCCAGATGGGATATTACCAAAGACAAAACGAGTATTTCTGTTGCTTCTTTTGTTAGGTATTTCCTTATGTTTTTGATTTTAAGGTAGTTGTACATGGTTGAACGGCACTTAATTTTGATGTGTTCTTTAAAATTTAGTGTTTCGTCTAAATATGCACCCAAATACCGTATGCATTTTTCTGCTTTAACAGTGTCACCAGCAATATCTATTTCTTTAGATTGACATTTATTTAAATGGGGTCTACTACCGAACATGATGAATTCCGTTTTTGATGCGTTCATTTTTAGTTTATTCTCGTTCATCCAGTTGTTAATAACGAGTGCACAACTTTCGAGTTCTTGAATGGCAGTTCTTTCAACAGAAGAAAATGTAGGTATGAATCGCTTGTTTGCGGTGTGGTCGTCTGCCAAACCATAGACTGTGATGGAGGGAGGAACGACATCAAACAGTGTTCCAGCGTACGCCAGATAGAGCCATGGACCAAGACAACTACCCAGGGGGACACTACACGTCAAAGAACGTGCCGCCGATAAAGCTGAATTAACACTTATGCGACAGCTTCTTGGACGAAGATACGAGTCTATCCAGTTAAGTGCCGTGCCACATGCACCGTATTGTTTTTGCAACACGTCTAGTAGAATGTCATGATCGACTGTATCGAAGGCAGCACTCAAATCAATGGCGATAAGTCCTGTAACCTCTTGTTCCTCCATACCTTCGAGTATATCATTGACTAGTCTAAGTAAAGCAAATTCACAAGAATGGAATTGTCTGTAGGCTGACTGATTTTTGGGAAGGAGATTATTTTTATTTACGTGTATTTTGAGTCTAAACAGAGCAGCCTTTTCAATCACTTTCGATAGAAATGATAAGTTGCTCTCTGGTCTATAGTTAGCATAACTCAGGTCTAGTCCAATTTTCTTAAAAAGTGGTCTTACTATTGCCTGTTTAAATTTTGAAGGAAAAACTCCTTGACTCAGAGAGAGATTAACCAATTTTGTCACGAACGGTAGTAACTCGTTTAAAAATGATTTTAGTACTCTTGTTGGCAATGCATCTAGTTCGCATGATTTTGTTTGAAGATGATTGATGATCTTTTTCACTTCATCTTGGGTTAGCTCCTCGAACATACCGAAACATGGTTCTTCCTTTTGATCGGGTGTGAATTTTCGAAACTTGCAAGGGAATCTCGAATTTTGTTAATTTTATCCAGGAAGTGTTCGGCAAATTTTTCAGCTATCGCGGTGTCGCTTTCAACTTCCGGCATAGGGTTATCAGTATTTTTTCCTGTTAATTATGATACAAACTTGTAGAGTGTTTTAGAATCTCCGTGAAAATCAATTACTTTTTGACTAAGCGATCGTTGCTTCTCTGCATTCAACTCGAAAGTGTATTTATTTCTGGCATTTTTGAAAAGTTCATATTGGTCTTGTTGTTTGTATTTTCTCCACATGCGTTCCAATTTGCGTGTTTTGCGTTTTAGTTCAAGAATGTTTTCATTAAACCACTAAAGCACTACCAATTTTACTACACAAAGCGCAATAACTTTGTCAGAAAATATTGTACGTTCCTGATTTATTGCATTCGATGTCACCCGTTGATAACATGTGCAAATGGTTGTGTGCTTTAAATAGCAATTTATAGAACTGTTATGATTATGTGTTTGTGATATATTAAGTTCCGTTTATAGTATTTACTTAATATGTCACAAACACAGACTCATTAATCACATAATCAAGTTGTTTAATAATGTAATATCAAATACAATGACACTCCATGAACTCAATCACAATTTTAGAACAAGCCTTAATCGTATCCACTCCTTTTCTAACAGAACCCCAAATATAAACATACCATGAATAACATTTGGATCTCCGCCTTCGTGTTTTGAATGCAAAGCATTTGATGTTGAAACCGATTCGACAATACCGTGTCGAGTTTGAGTTATCTATTTTCGAACGCATGCTAGTCGGCCTCAGAAAACATGTTGATGCATTTTGGAAATGAATTAAATGTTGCCATGATTAAAAACTGACAAAATAATAACAAATCGAAATCAGTTTTTCCCATGTCGTAAATAAGTGTACCTAGTTAATTATCATTTGTAACTTCATTATTTCATGAATGCAAACACCAGTAGATTAATTCTTGAAATTTAGGGATTGAAATTACTCTTTTTTTACATATGATTGACTTAAAAAAATTGAATGCTACTTGTAATGTGGAAATTGAGAGATTGAAATAAAAAAATACACTAGATCCTGATTAGATTTTAAATATTTTAAACAAAGTCGAAAGGTGTCATAACCTGCACTAATATAAATTACTCTTGCAAACACAATCAATAACAATATTAATGTGTAACTGTTGTAGATGATAGGAATAACTATTTAAAAGTGTCGATATTTTCGCACAGCATTGATGTCTTCACATTTAAGACTACGGCGATGTTTATAATGTCGTTATGTTTTTTTTCATTGATATAATGTAACGCAAAAGTGGGGTTGAGTTGCGATTCTTCGTCGAGAAAAAACCCACGCACATTTAGTTGTTTTTTGGCAATCTTAACTCATACATATTTTAAATATATTAAAACATGACGAAAGAAAATTTGGATTTCACTACTCCATATGTAGAAGGCTATAATAGAACTAGCTGTCAGGCTCCCTGTGGTATACAGTTCTTGTTATTGGAATATTAATTTATCTTAAGAAACAGCAAAGAGATGTTGCGTTGTGGTTTTCTTAAAGGGACCTTTTCAAAGATTTTGACATGTATTAAAGTGTGTCATTAAATTAAGTCCTTTATATTGATAATTGTAAACACTGGATCTAAAAACTCCAGTAAAAACAATAATAAAATAAAAGAAAGAAAAAAGTATCCCTCAAGTAAGCTCGAACCGCTGAACCCTGGAGTCTATCGCATCCGATAAAACTAATAAACTGTTTGTTAACGAAAATTCTGTCATGAATTAGTTACATAGAACAACGCTATGTTCATTGTATTAATATGATGTTCATCAAATCAGTTATATTTTCTTTATTTTCATTCCCGAGCGTAATTGAATCCATTTTAAGCCAGTGATACCATGCAGGCCCTTTAAAACAATGTCAGTATCCTCTGGTTCAGATCGGAAAAACAAAAGCGTTGAACTATCATACAACATGGGCAAACTCACTAGTAACATACCACATTCACTAGACACATCAAAACAGTAGGCTTATCAAAAATCATAGGGTACAGTACAATTAAACTAGGAAAACATAACGTCACAAAGCACATAATTAATATATTAAGCCCAACACAAACTCATAAACAACACAATCATACTTGAGAAAGAAGACACATACACACACAAACACAAGCCATACGTACTAGACAGAAACAAACACACTCGACATAACACAAACACACCAGACACATCAACGGCACCCTACATGCGCAGCAATGATATTCAGGTGGGTACTAAAGATTATCATGTGCACTCTGAAGAAATTCACTTGCATCATAATGACCTTCACGTGCTCCCAAAGAAATTCACGTTAACCCATCATGTGTACCCATACGACTTTCACTTGCGCTCTGATGACTTTTAAGTTTTCCCTTAAGATTTTCACGAGCACCATAAGCCCTCACGTGAACCATTAAGGCATGGCCGTTAACCCTAAAGACCTTCACGTGCACATTTCAGATCTTCACGTTTTCACACTAAATGAAATTATTCTCGGTTTGATAAATACGGTGTAGTATGGTTTAATACGTGTTATTTAGAAGAGAGATTATGGTAATGGTTAAGCGCGAATAATGCACGGGTTTTGTGTGCATGTTTTAGCGCGAAAGCGCACGAGTTTTTCGTTTTGGGGTATATATGATTTGCACATCTATTGAGTCGCCATTCGAGGGTGTATTTGACAGGCAAACGTTATGGAACAAGAAAACGAAAGGGTGATAACCCCGCCCGCCCGCCCGCCCTTAATGAACATATGTATGGTTAAATAATTGGTTACATTGCTTTTATGTTTATAATTTTGCAATTTAAAGTCTATATTTAGTATATTTTCAGTTCGGTTTTTTAGTCCATGTGAGATGGGATCTTAACACGACCGATTCCTTTACTGGGAACGACGACGGGTGTATTTTCATTTAAGTCTGAAGCAGCTAAGTTTTCTTGATTATTTTGACTCATTTTTTACTTAATATTGTGTTTGAATGAGGTTTTTTAAGTAATGGGTGTCATGTTTTTCGAGACTCTCACTTCTTGGAGATAGTACCTCCAGCATATTTATTGAAATATTTGTATGTTTAAATGTCAGTGTTATTATTTTTTGTTGTCTTTCGTAATGAACGTTTAATTTTAAAGACATTCTTATTGTACGATTCCTTAATATTTTCATTTTGGTGTGACTGGTTAGATGTTGAAGTCGGTTTAATATAGCTATAAAAAACAAAATAAAAAATTCGTCATATGCATTTATATATTTCTCGGAATACTAATGATTTATCAACATTTTTTTAGGTGCTTTATGGATTTTATGGTTTGAGTGATTTGTTTGTTTCTTGTTGATGTCCGGGGTGTGTGCGGGATGCTTTTGATGTTTGTTTGTTATGTTAATTTGCGCAATGAAATTGATAAATTAATATGTTTTAATTACATTTTTTACTAAAGAATACTTAATGTTTACAGTATAATAATAGCTGCTTATTTGTAGATTTCTCTAAAATTAGAGGTTTCGGGAGGTGATGAAGGCACCTAGACACCGGTCTCGAGCCATGGGTCCTCATACGTCCCCCTGCCATTAAAATAAAAAATAAAACAAAAATGGCAGTAGGGTTGCGTATCCCGCTCGCGGTTTTACCTGAATCGTTTATTACTACTGATTATTGTATGGGGTGTACATGTACACTTCTCTTGATTGGTGGTGGTGGATGAATCTTGCAGATATTAGCAGCTTCTTTGAACTAATTAATGTTTCACATTTGTTAATTTATAATATTTAAGCAAATTGGCGTGATTGATGGGCATAGGGGGCGTCCTGTGTGCACTTTGGACATCGGCGGGGATCAGTTTATTCAAACGGTATTATTTGAGATATATACTTGACGTCTAATTGTTATGAATAAATTTGCACTTTTTCACATGACACACATGTGCATGTGAAGTATTCAAAATTACATGCCCTACAGCATTAAAATAGTATCGTTTCAGTTCTTTATACACCTGAACAAAGATGTAACACCGTTTCCAGTCGTCTTGAGACTCATCAACTGAGCGGTGCCGTTGAGGTCTATATCCATTGCACATATAAAACATACGGGCGTCAGAAGAATTGTTTTTTGCATTTATATGTTGAAAGTCCTGTCAAATACAAGCACTCACTCCAATTTTGTCTTTGGTTTTATTATTTGTATGATAATGATAATGATGATGATATGGGTTATACAGATGATGAGATTTTAATAGTATTTTGAGAATAGAGAATAATAAATTTACTCATAATTATGAGTAAAGACCTTTACGAGCTTCCTTAAGATTTTCACTTACACCCTGCAATTAAACGGTTTTGATCTTCCTTACATACGATTATTTGTTTTATCTTTTCATATGCACGGACATTGCAAATGCATTTCAAAATGACGAGTTTTATCAAGTGGTGTTCTTTTGTTTGTTTTACAGCAGTATCCATACAAATGTCCTATTATTTTATCCCTCAATACTTACGTTTTGTTTGGTTGCTATTTGTCAAAAAAGAAATTATTGTAAGACTTATACATATTTTTGATTTTCATTATTAAAGGGGCCTTTTCGCAGATTTTGGCATGTTTTGAAGTTTGTCATAAAATGCTTTAAATTGATAAATGTAAACATTAGATATAACAAGTTCCAGTAAAAAATCAAGAATAAAAAAAAAAAAAAAAAAAAGTAACCTCTGACCCCTGGAGTCCTGGAGTAAAACGTCTACCACATAGACCACTCAGCCATCCTTCCGGATACAATGCCAGATGTATTTTATATTTTATATAAGCAATCCTCGTAGTTTCACAGAATATAACGACAACAACAGAACTCTCCAAATTATTAATTCGTTTCGCGTTGCAACGCTTTTTAATTTTCGGGTTTGTAAATCGTCAAAAATGCATACAATGGTTATTTTAGAGCATGGTTTATGTTCTGTATTACTGTTTCCTCACAAATATCATAACTAAAACGAAAATTTGCGAATCTGAAACAATTTTCTATTTTGTCAATTTACCCAAACGTGAAAAGGCCCCTTTAAACTAGCCACGAAGAATAAGATTGCGTAGCATCCATAATGTTGGCTTCTATAAAATGTATATTTGTTGTACAAGTCCAAATATATCATTCGATCCCTGTTGTATGCAACTTCCAACAATGTCTTCAAATAACGCATGATCTGAATTTTTTCACGGTTTAAATGAACTTGGGTGATGTGGTAGAATGCTTCTCATAGACGTGCTTATTTATCACAAGTCGTGAGAGTTAAAGCATTGTCATTTTTAAAAAAATGATACTACAAACCAAAGGTCTTGTCTAACTCAACCTGTTTGAAGTCGGGTTTAAAATTGCAATTTGGCGATTCCACATTCTAAGATACATGCAAAGTGTTTAACATGTTCTTTTGTGTTTTTCACAAAGGTATTAAACCATTTATATACCTTATTTTGTAAACTGATCAGATCTTTGTTAATTTAAGCTCATATAGCTCATATGAATTCAATATCAGTTAATGTCTTATATTGTCGTACATATTTATATGTGTTGCATATTTAGCAAATAACTTTGCAAGGAAAAGGCTACCTGAATATTAAAAGACATATGGTATTTTACAGTTAAAGTATCCAAGAATGATAAACTAACCATTAAATCAATGAGCTTAGTATAAAAGGTACACGAGAAACCAATATAATTGTATTACTGACTGATTTAAGTTCAACAGGCACAATGTGTTAATGTTCATAACCAATCATACGTTGATTGTAAGACCGTTAATATAACATTATATGGAGCCCGGGAAACAAATATATTTAACACCGTCTGAAAAAATATCTACAATTAATTTGATGGCTCACGTTTAAAATAAATGATGTAAAACATTTCTTAGCAATCAGTTATCTTCTCCGTATCTTCATTTCCGAACTTGCTAACGACTCTCTATCACCAAGCCAATAATACCAAATAAGTCCTCTTATATATCTGTCTCCACCATAAGGCCAATTTAAATCTGCGTAGCGCGAACGTTGAACCACCACGCGCTTTGCAACCACGTAGCGCAGTTATCATAGAAATACAAATCATTATCAAGATCTTTAACGGTGAACGCCATGTTGTTCGAATACGACAAACCATCGCCCGCATTTCCACTATAATTTGCGACCGTCAACCTGTACAAATCATTCTCCCCTGCGACTGCAAACTGCTGATATGACGTATTTGGTTGCTCCTCCAACTGCTGTCAAATCAACTCGTAGTCTGTATCCCCATGAGCCTGTCAGTGCAAAGATTTTCTTATTGCCGAGCCAGAAGTTCTGTTCATCGCCGAACCCGGCCTTGTATTCGGCCCAAGATTTGTAGAGGTCGCTGGCGGACACCCGTCTCTGTTTTACCGTCCATCCTCCTCCATCTGTCCCCATGTCACACCTGACCTGTACGCACAAGAGATACATTATACGTTAAATGGACTCCGGAATCTCCATGGACCATTTATTCAGTATGTACAGAACTAACAATTTAGATCGCGGCATGTATGTCCCACGTCTGATCCGTTGATATATAAGCAATATACATTAAACGTGTTCATGTATAAAACATGCATATGCATGCATATAGTCTTGCTTTCGGCAGATTGTATGCTTTAGCTTGATAAAACATTCTGCTTGTTACTTTATAAGCCTTTTCAATAAATAATGATGACTGGGTTGTTAAGTTGTATATGCAATATCGAACATTACGAACATATTTAGAATCTAGTACTGTTATTTATTAATGTCGGTTACAAAGGAGTATTCTAAAATATTACTAGTATATTCCTTTATAAGATGTAACGAAAACTTGTCCAATAATTTTTTTTCGAAGTATCGCTAGTAAATGCATGTCTGGTACGCAAAAGTAAAGATAATAAACTAACGTTATACGTACGATACGGGGAATGCAAATAGCTAATTGCATCCATTTTTGGTATGAGATTTATTGATTCAAATAAAATCTATTCATTTTAGTTCGATTGCACCAAAAGCACAAGGCTTATTGAAACGCTCTCGTGTGTACAATTTAATATATCTTAGGAGCGAGATACTTAGTTGCGGTCACGATCAAATATAGAGCATGCACATCTCACATCTTTGCCACCGTACAACACAAATTGAATTCAAAAATACAGTTTATGGTAAACAAAACTCTGCATTGTCGTAAACTGTAAAACTTAAGGCGCCTTAAATCGTATCTTGATGGTTTAGCGTAATTTTATCAGAACGATGAGATATTCCCTCCATCGTTACACGCGTCTTGGAACAATTATCACGCTTAATATAACATCAGTTTTATCTTGATCGTCTGAAGAGTGTGGGTTGGCATGGGAAACTGCAGCGTCGCATCATACTGAGAGTTAATCATTAGGATTTTATGTCATGATTCGTGCGATTGAAACATTAATAATTTCTTAAATTCTCATTGACTAAAACGAGTTTTGTTGGCGATAGTTCTAATCCCAATGGAACCGTGTATATGAAATACAATGTTAATATTTTGACAAGTTTTCTGAATCATTTTATTAACATATCAGTATAACTTGATAAATATATGGATGCAAATAAAAATATGATGCGTTGCAATATAGTTTATGTTTGTTAAGGAGAAATACTTACGATATTCCTTCCTTTGTTTTTAAAACTGAATATATATGTTCGTTGATCACTGACGCCTTTATACACATACTCAAATTGAATGTAAGTTTCATAAAATAGCTTATGGCCCATCAGAGGTTGAATAAATGTTCGTCTACATCTGTAATGATTTAACGCTCCGTCAGAGGTTTACGTTACACTTAACTCGCATTTGTGTGTCTGAGTCGTATCAATTTCGGTGATTTTGTCTGTGGTGCATACGCTTTAACCGATACTCGTACATCATTTTTCATCAGTTTAATACCGAGACACTCTTATTTTGTTCAGCAGCTATAGAATTGATTTGTTATGATTTACGCTAATTTAAGTAATTACATTATTATTGTTGTTTCGTCATCTTACGCATAAAACGAAACGGTAGGTGAAGTTAAGTGCCTAAAGTGGAGTTATTGCCCTTTGTAATGAGTTCTCAATAGATGTGCATATCAAACGTGTCAAAGAAATCAAAGATTAAAATTACAATTTATGTAATGATTGAAGACTTAGTATACAATTGATTGTTATATCTAAATATAATAATGGGATTTGTTTTCCTCAATTTTGAAGATCAAGATTTTGGGTAAAATCGACACTTTTGGGGTATTATGCAATAACAATAACTTCACTTTTTTTTCTTCAAATAATCGTTGTGAATGTCCAGTTTATGTACAAAAATGTGCGCGAAAACAACGGTACACGTTTTAAGACATGGGGGTATAATAGTGTCGAAATGCTGAACAACACACGTTGCAGAGGTGTTGCTGTATTCCATACGTTTTAAAAAACAAATAACACGCCCAAAATACTTTGTATTACTATATTTTCATATTGTATCTTTATGTTATCGGTTATATTTATATGTATTTAACTGGCCATAAACTGGCGATATCATTACATAAGAATGCCGCCATTATGATAATTGTAGATGTGTCGACTGTGAGGAGAATCGATAAAATCCACACAAAAAATAGGTTCTTTTATTGAAAGGAGAGCTGTGATGTTCGTGAGTATCTTAAACAATTTACACCATAGCATTAATCAGGATGTCAATCTGTCTTGTAAAAAATGTAGATTTATGAGCTACCCCAGGGCTCTACGATTAAATGAACTTAACCAAGCGCAGTTCAAACACCATTTAAAGTTTTTAAAAAAGATTAATGCAGACAGTTTATGATATCAGTTATTGTTAGTTAATTACTTGACATAAATATAATATAAAGAAGTGAAACTCCAGCTGCTGGAGCAGTATTGAATTCTCATTATAAACAATTAGTTGGTCCTTTATTTCAGGCAAGTGACCGATTGCCTAAACAGTACAAAACAGCACAATACAGCATAATACAAACCAACATAAACACAAATTATATATAAGACAAAATAGTTTGAAGTTTACTTTATTATTTTGAGGTCATATGATTTAAACCATTTTTGAATATGTACAGATAACTACAGACCTTGAAATTTGATAATGATATTAGACCTGATTATCGATAACGAAATAATATCTCAATATAAGTCTCCCTTCGCATTATAAATATGGCAGATGCATGAGAACATACTCATTTTGAAGTTTTAAACTGTTCATTTTCTATTGTTTCGTTAGTGTGGAACACACAAACACACAATAATACAATTGTGTTAGAATCGATCCTTCGGTTGATTTTTTAAGGAGATTATCATAGATATGTACCGGCTTAGAGTCGATACAGACGTGTAGATATAACGAAATAACATCACTAAACATTTCAAATGAATTGCGTCACACTAGGCATTTGATATAATAAATTATTAAAGGTTTTTGTTGAAACTGCTAAAAGAAAAAATATCTACTTTAAAATGTTGCCTCTATAATGTTGCTTAAACGGAAGAGAATGTAAGAACAATGGTTCAACATTTATTTATCCAATCAAGTATCTTCTCCATTTCATTATTTTAATTTTATATGAAAAAGCTTTTGTTGAACATACTGTAGAAATCATTTAACGCATATCAGAAAAACTCAAATAAACTCAAATAAATTCAAAACACATATTAACAGTGAAACCTTTTCAAAACCCGTTTTGTTGTTTCATTTAAATTAATGAATAAATATTTTGTAAGAGTAAAATCAATGTTTTCACTAATGTACTTTTGTCCGCAGCTGAACAAGTAATGTTTAACAAGTTATTGTTTTCCAGAAATTCAATCGTTTTAAGTTTCACAGCAAAGGAAACACATAACATACTTTATAATCGTTTGCTTAAATAATGATTCAAGTTGCTGTGGTTAGTTATTAGGCATCATAATTAATTACACCCATGGCATTAAATCCACGGTTTATTAATAATATAACGTCGGATCGTCGTCCTAATAGTCAAATGGAAACAAAAACAACACACAACGAGATTATTAACATCGCCATATTCTTAAATGTGCAGTCGTCAAGGCTGTGCGCAAATATCGACATTGTTAAATAGTTCTTTCCATTATCTACAATAGTTACATAGTCATATTGTTGTTAAGTGTTTTTACAAAAGTAATTTATATTGGTGCAAGTTATAAAACCTATCGACTTTGTTTAAGTAATTAAAAATCTAATCAGAATCAAGTGTCTTTGCTTTGCATTCAAAACCCGAAGGCGGAGATCCAAATGTTATTCATTGAATGTTTATATTTGGGGTTCTGTTAGAAAAGGAGTGGATACGATTAAGGCTTGCTCTACAATTGTGACTGAGTTCATGGAGTGTCATTGTCTGTGATATTAAATACTTAAACAACTTGATACTAAGAGTATTCACTATGTTCATGCAGTGGGACATATAACCGTACAAGCGTAATACTAATTACCATAATTATAATTACTATTATTAGTTTTTTTTAATTATTAGCATCATTTGCAATGTATTAAAATCATATAGTTTTTAAAGGTAACTTGAAAACCAATAATCAGCAAAACTGTCAAATAAGATATTGCACATGTGTTTATCCACATAGATAATCATTATTTTGCAACCATGGTTTGCATGCACAAAAATGATGATACAGATGTGTAAAGTAGAAAATGTAACATTAGTTCCAGATAGATAAATACAATTGAATACTAAATTGTTCTTATTTGCCACATATTATATTGGTAGGCTGGTCGCGAGATGATTAACGCCGTGTTATTCAACCCATAGTGAATTATATGTTGATGCATTTCTGACGATATAAGTATGGCACTACACACAATGCCTATTATAGTTTAAAATGTTAAATGTTGTAGAATTAGAGAAAATAAATTACATATTAACGTAATGATGGTAAACATGCTGAAAACCTAGAAGTGGATATACACTTTCAGACAGACATAGCCATTTTGTGTCTCACATTCATCAATAGCAATAATGCAATGATGTCAGCGTTTATAACCATTTCGGGAAAATCTACAGATACATACAAATCTGAATAAAAATTAATAAACGGTCAATGTATTATTATGCCTCTCCTTTATATATGCGGCAAACGCTTGATGAAATATATGAATGTGTTTCACGTGCGCAACCCACAATCACGAATAATAATGCCTCGGTATGTATTGTAGAAAAGGTTAAGAATATATTTAGCTCATCGGTTATCAGGACGGTTTCTAGATATAGCAAAACCACATCACTATACAACTAACATTAATGCGCCGCTATTTTTTAACAATAATTGCGACAAAAAATTGTTTTCACGACATGGGTTTCTTTTCTGTAATCTCTGTATCTTTTAAGAATAGTTTATTTAAATATTTAAAATCAACGACTCATGGGGATTGTTTGTACATGTTTAACAATACTGTTAAAGACATGCCAAACTAATTGAATATATACAATACGTACATAAACAGTGTTACTGTAACTGACACGTGTTTGTTTAGAAAGACACACTTATTTATCGACTCACGTTTGGTTGCTGTTTTACTCATACACTTTAATACCTTTCAAAATATAGCTATTAAAAAGAGGTTAATACAACCGAAACAACGTATCGATCGTCATACCACTGAATGTTATTTACCTTTTAATTGAAATTCAATGACAACGCTTCAAAAGCCTATACAGTATAGATCAATTTACATCAATGTAAACGTTTTGTCACGTGTCGTTCTAAATATATCAAAAATTTGTTAGCAAATGCAGTGCGGTAAGATTTTCTTAACAGTAAACGGTTAGGCTTAGGTTAACGTAAAATCAAATTTACTCGGTCTAGAACAAGTTTTCAATGCTTTTAAACATGTTCTTTTGTGTACAGTTACAAAAATCGGTGTGTACCGGTTATTTTCTTCCAGAAATTGAATAATTTCACGCTATACGACATAGGAATAAAAACTCAATATTTAATCGTTTTATAGAATAAAAATCCGAGTTACAACTTATTAGGACTCATACGTTAATACATCAGGGAAATATAAATCTGCAGCCGAAATGTTATGAGTCGTGGTTATAGCATATTGCCTTAATGTTAAAAGCTCAAATACGGTTACCGCTTGATTTCATTTCCGATATTTTATCTTACTACATCTTCAGTGACGTCGATGATAATGCTTCATTTCCATTCTAAGCATTACACTTAGTGCAAAGCCGAAATAACGTAACGCAATGCGAAGATATTGTAATTATAATTGCAAATATTTTCAAAAGTAATTCTAAACATAACCGTGTATTTTTGGTAGTTGTAAATACCATAATGCAAGTTGAAAATAATGGACACATTTTCTGACGTTGTAACCAAAATAACAAACTCGTATCAAAACCGGGCGACAATTTGCTGTTTTCTTGCGCGTTACCAACACACATTCTAGCATACCGTTTATAGCCTTTGCTACTGACTTTATGCAAACATGCAATGCAATTAGTAACTGTTTACAAGAAGATCCATCTACTGGGGTTTCGATTATTTAAAATAGAGAATTCAAACGTAGGTAATTAACAAGGCTAAATTATTATCAATATTGTTCAATCAAAACGGAATTTGTCGATTCGCTTACGATGTATCAGTTTTAATTTATTGTTAAATAGATTCCATTCACGGCAAATGGAAGCCTTACAGTAATAAACCGACCGAAGCCGTTCTCGAATGCCAACATTATATAAATGGATTATTTCTCCGACGTAGTTCGACGGGGAATTATTTCTGTAATTTTGGAATTGAAATCTATTACCATAAATAACAATTTCGATTTAAGCATGATAGCTTTGTTCTCGTGTACTGTTGAATTGTATTATTGTTGCATCATCTATAATATTTGAACAGCGAATATGGTCATTAAATAGCATGTCTATGAAACAAAATTTATCGACACCGAATTGTATTTATAATGTTGTATGATTTAAATGAAACGAGCACGCACATAGAAAATGAAATGTAAATTAAACATTGCATATACATGGATCTTCTTGAGTAAAAGTATAAACATATACCGCAAATTATATTAAGTATACGTTGAAATAACACAGCAATACAATCAAACTATAAGATAATACATTTGCTTCCTAGCTCAAAAACAAAGTCATGTTCATATACAGGCCATGTATAGAGGACTGATACAAAGCTTTATTGCAATATAATCTCTGGTGTAAGACAAGTACAATCAAATTCTAAGCAGTGGTATCGATACTTGTTTCTCATCGCCCATTTTAGATCCTCGTAGGATAAATACAATGCCGTCAGACACATGTCCTTTTGTCTTGTTTGAGGAAGTTTTACAACATGTTTTATCTCTGTTTTAGCCTTTTTGTAGGACAAGGAAGACACACGCCAAGAATGTTACAAATGTTAATATAGTATATAGTAAAGGGATGGTTTTGTATTGCATAATAGCGCTTAGTGCTTTTCATTATTCATTCAAAAACACATCCGTCTTCTTTCGATAATTGTTAAAACATCAGACATGTAAAAAATTCACTGATACATTTTGCTGTAAAAAAATGACCATTAGCTTCCTAAGAGCTTGATGTATTTTATTAATCTATAAATCATAATGATATGGTTAACATTGATTTTGCGTGAAGTCATTGTTTTAGATTAACACCGACTTTTCTATAAGCGCAGTAAGATTGAAAAATACCATGAAGACGGTGAATCCGCTGAAATTTAATATCAATAATGTACAATAAGTTGCAATGCGTGTCAATATATATTGACTATAAATGAATTATCTCCGGAAATTGATTCGGCAACAATTGACCCAGCAAACCGTTCACAATTCAGTAAGTTTTTTTTATCAATAGCTCTTATTTGTGTTCCTTATAATATAACATAGGAACTACACAATAACTTTTCTAATAAAACGCTTCTGTTTATTTGTATTAAATACACTCTTAAGAATTCCAAAACGCTTTTCATTATGCAAAAAAAAAATAAAAAAATAAGCGACAAATAATGCATATTGAACATGCTCTGTCAATATAAGCATTTTGCATGCACTGTATTCATTTTGTGTCGGGAATATTTTCCCTTTTTTTGTCTGAGTAGAAAACATAGCGAGCTTAATTATTTAATATAAGTATATTGAAATAACACAATAATACGCTCGGTCTGCTTCAGTACTGTATGAACATTTTCGAATCGATATAATCGGGAAGTTCGTCGGTCCGTTATTTTACTTGTGTACATCATTTGAATGTTTTTTCAAAACAATGAACACCTTTTTCTACTTCTACTTTTGAAGTGATGATCCAGTATGAATAGCGATGCATATCTCTCGTAATGCAAACAAGGGGGTACTCTAAGAAATAGCAATTAAGTGTTAAGAACATACGTAGCACATGCGTAGGCAATGGTCATTGTTTCATACTAACTTTTACCTTATATACGTTTACTAAATATTTTATGTAATATAATTTTAAGTTGTTTTCGACTATCATATGTTAAATCAACACATACAGATTTTACAGATACATGTTAAAGACAGTTAGTTATAAACATATGTTATTTGTATATGTCATTGGTTTATATGTTTAAAGGTTGGGTTTTACATTCATTAGTTATGTTCAAAGATGACAGTATTTCAACAATATCATTTAATGACACATACTATAAGCAGTTTTTAATATGTCAACGACACATGTTCATAAAAGGTCTTTACGAATCGCTAGGTAAAGCGCACGACCACTTAAACATGTTTTTCAACGTTTATTTTTCAAGTGGATTACTAGATGATATCGGAGGACATAAATCAAGCACGAACAAATTTTTGTGACCACGGTCCCCTCACATTACTGAGCTTCATGTAGTATAATTTATAGTGCTTGTGTTGTAGAGACAAAACATTAATTACTAAAATTTACGCACACGTATGCAAATACAACAACAACTCAATTTTCAAACAATTCTGCCTGTATATTTGTTGTTTTTTTTAACAATACTTTTTTTACATAATTATTCAATCAGCATTATTAAACAAATCTAATTTATTATTGCACACTTTACGCGTATACTTTTGTCAGGCTATTTGTTTTTCACATTTTTTTACATACCGTTATATCTCCCAGTACATGCAATTTATTTTCCTCACATATTTTTTTAACACTTGTTATGCACATTCACTACTTTCGATGTTTTAAAGAAAATTGTCTGTAATTTTACTAAATAAGTAGACGACATGCTGCTGTATAAAATCGGTCAGTGGTAAACATTAATCAATAACATCATATATTGTCTTAATTTTCTGTTGACGTTGTTATGGTTAATGTAGTAAAAGAGGTATGTGATGTTTTGTTTTTGGAATTCATTTAACACATGATGTCAGACAGAGATATATCATAAATTTATAAAAAAAGTAAAAAAGTATTTTGTGTGAAAAAAATAAGCGTACAGATCTATGCAGTCTGGTTTTATATACTTTAAATAATTTGAATTAAAGGGATAATATAAATACAGTCAGGTTATATGTAGGGAAATCCCTTGACATTTTGTATTAAAGGGAAGTTACCAGCCGTCAATACAGCACGTCGTAATACATATAACTAAACGCTGAAAATACACGTGATTAAAGATTTGGTTACCTCTTTGGAAAGGCCACTGCACAACTTTGGAGATTTATAATACGCATTAGTTTATCTGACATTGAATTCACATGCCGATTCAATCAACATTCGAATACTAACAATTCATAGAACATTTGAAATCTTATTGTGTGTGTTTCAAGTGAGCCTGAAATTAAAATGCAGGATATTCATTCGTTTAATGTATCTAAGCATTTGAATAAGTATAAACAACTGTACGTGTTTGTTTTGTATTAATACACGTACATGTATATTATTAAGTATATAAACAAACAACATATCAATTAATAAAGTTTAATTCTCATAAATAGTTCACGTTATCTAAATTGTTAGATCAGCACCATGTAAAGTATTCTCCAGCTCTCTGTACTTAAAATCATAAGGTTAATGTACGATGTCCGTAGAAAAAGTTTACCGAAATATAACCATCAATAATTATTATTTTCATTGTATTAATTACCTATTCCTATGACAAACGCATCTTCGGCTGACATTTTGCGAAGCAATAACGACGAGTAATTTCCTAAGAAGACGCGCCTGAATTTGTTGTGGTATCCTTTATATAATCGGTTTAACAATATAAAACATTTGGTCTCTGTCAGATGTCAAGGGTTTAAATAAAGATAAATATGTATTTGAATCTCTTAGCATGCAAAGACACAAACTTCTAAACGTATGGCGTTTCATTATCTATGATCTGAAAGAGTTCGTGGTTTACATGACACGTCAGTGCCCTTGTTCTATGGTTATAATTCATACTTTTATACCCGGTAAGTGCGTAAATGCATATCATATACAACAAATCTAAATATTTCTTACAATTTGATATTATGTAGCGCAAAAATATAGTTAAGTTGTGATTCTTATTCGAGAAAAAAATCCACGAACATTTAGTTTTTTTCGCAATCTTAACTCATAAACATTCAATATATATAAAAACATGACAACAAAAGATTTAGAATTTACTATTCCGCATGTAAAATACTGTAATATTGAACTTCAGAACTAGCTGCCAGGTTCCCTGTGGAATGTAATGTTTGTTATTGTTTGTTATTGAAATATTAATTTATATTAAGAATCAGCAAAGAGATGTTTCGTTGCGGTTTCCTTTAAGGGGCCTATTCACAAATTTTGACATGTATTGAAGTATATCTTTAAATTAAATGCTTCATATTGATAAATGTAAACATTGGATCTTAAACACTCCAGTTAAACAAACAAGACTGAAATCAAAGAAAGAAAAAAGTAGCCCTCAATTGGGCTCAAACCACTGACCCCTGAAGTCTTTCGGTCCCGATAAGTATCATAAATTTGAACACTGTCTGTTAACGAACATTCTGCCATTTATTACTTAATAAAAATGCGCTACAACGCTATATGATTGTGCTAGTGTGTAACCTGGTAGGGGTTGCGTCCCTTGTGCAACGGTTTGTCATGCTATCGTTGTTGCATCAGAATCAGTTATTCAACACCACATTATATACATAATTATAACTTGTTATATACACATTATATTATATGTCTTGACTGTAAATGGGGTACAGTCCTTAATTATTCTTTCATACGCATGTTTGGTGTACTTTTTATGACTATTGTACTTTCAGAACAAGTATTTAATGTAATTCGTTTTATTTTCAGACGGTGTTCATTGTCGATGTTCAATAAACAAGACAAATAGACCACGTTCTTATTTATAAACACCGTGATCTACAGCATCAACCATCATGCTCAAAGTACAATGCCCGATCCCCGGATGCGCCTATGCTGCAGAACACGCAGAGGCCTCCATAGTGTCAGCACGTATAACAGCACATTCAATGAACCATGCACCGAGTGCTGAAGCCAAAGTGGAGAGGGTCAAACGACCTACCATGACCTCAGCGGGCACAAGTGAGGACTGGGCATACTTTCAGGCAAGGTGGAACGACTACGCCCATGCAACTAAATTAGTAGGGCGCCCTAAAGTAATCTAGCTACTCGAATGTTGTGCTGAGCCCCTACGCCTGGACCTCCAACGCTTATCAGGGACCTAGCTCACTGAAAAATCCGAGGCAGAGGTCTTAGCAGCTATCAAAACGCTGACTGTTCGGGAGGAAAACACCAGAGTGGTGGCTAGAGTAGCCTTGCACAACATGCGACAAGATCGTGACGAAACTGTTCGCAGCTTTGGTGCCCGTATAAGAGGACAAGCAAGTGTATGCAAATTCACAATACCATGTCCGTCATGCGCTAACAATGTCAATTATACCTCTGACAAGAGGTATTGCTGATCCTGAAATACAACTGGACTTGCTGGGTGACAACAACCAGGAGATGACCCTGGAGGAAGTGTTTAAGTTCGTAGTTGACATGCGCATTATTGATAATTCATATTCGCTAGATGAGTCCGGCATTGAACGACCACTAAGCATTGATCACCACGTGTACGATAAACTCAGTGACACATGGGTCAAACACAGAACAAAAACGCAGCCATTCATTAATGTTACTGTTAAAGTCTCACCTCTTGATTATAAAGCACATGATTTTACCTTGAAACATGACCGCTCTATTTCAGCCACAATCTCTGCCATGGCCGACACCGGATGTCAGAGCTGTCTTGCCAGTCTGAAGGTGATACATCGGCTAGGGCTTCGTGAATCATGCCTCATTCCAGTAACTATGCGGATGCACACAGCTACTAACGTGGGAATCAAGATCATGGGTGCTACAGTACTGCGCCTCAGTGCAACCAATGAAGCAGGCGAAACTATGGAAACTAGGCAAATGGTCTACATCACCGATACTGCCGACAGACTATTCCTCAGTCGTGAAGCCTGTGTAGCACTCGGCATCATCCCTGACACATTCCCTGTCATTGATGATCATGCAATTGATACCCTATCCTGTGGTAACCCCACTAAAGAATCCCTGTCAACTTGCGAATGTCCCCGACGCCGGCTACCCCCACAAGGGAACGGGTCCGTACGGCTACATCCAGTGATCCATATATGCAGGCACTCCTGGACATGATCGCATCTGGAATCCCCGAAAATCGCCAGGACGTTCCTGAACCGCTTCGGGAATACTTCCCGTTTCGAGAAAAACTACACACGTCAGACGGTGTGGTTCTTTATAAGGATCGTGTTGTCATTCCTCCAGCACTTAGACATGATGTTCTTGATTCCTTACATTCGTTCACCAAGGTATAACAGCTATGACAGCTAGAGCAGAATCGTCCATTTTCTGGCCGGGCATAACTCCAGCGATAAGCAATATACGCTCAACATGCCAACAATGCAATCGTATTGCACCTTCTAACCCGAGTGCTCCACCGACACCACTCGCCAATCCAGAATATCCATTCCAGTGTGTGTGCGTTGATTTCTTCCATTACACAGGCTTAACTTCCTTCTGGAAGTTGACAGATATTCAAATTGGCCAATAGTCTAGAAAGCCCACAACGGTGCAGAGGGCGACGCACGTTTGTGGCATTCGGGATTCCAGATGAATTAGCTTCTGCCGATGGACCGGAGTTCACTTCAATCACTACCCGTACGTTCCTAAAAACGGGGATGTCCATCATAGGCTTTTATCTGTCGCATTTCCACACAGCAATTGTCGCGCTGAAGCTGGTGTGAAGACTGTGAAACGTCTTATTACGGACAACACAACACCTGACGGCAGCCTTGACACAGATTCATTCCAGCGGGCTATGTTACAATACAGAAAAACTCCAGAAAGGGACACCAAGCTATCCCCTGCCATGTGTATCTTTGGACATCCGATACGGGACTTCATCCCTATACCACCAGGACGGTACCTACCTCATTGTTTCTGGAGAGAAACCTTAAACCATCGCGAGAAGGCTCTTCGACGCAGACACATGGGAGCGGCATAGCGGCTACAGGAACACACACGCAGATTGCATCCACTGATTGTTGGGGACCATGTGCGCATTCAAAATCAAACTGGTCAACACCCCCTTAAATGGGACAGGACAGGTGTGATAATAGAGGTCCGACAGTTTGATCAATACGTGGTCAGCATTGATGGTTCCGGGCGCGTGACGATCCGAAACAGAAAGTTCCTACGAAAATATGAACCGATATATCCCCCACTGCCAAGAATGTCTATCCAAGTGGGAATGCCGGCAAATCGATCCCGTACATCCGCTGAACACCAGGCTTGTACCGGTCCAAACGTCCCCATTACCGAGCCGCATATTGCTGTGCCACCCTCGGATAACGCGTCGGGACAGCCAACACAAACAGAATCGTCTACACAGCCAGTTCCTATTTCGACCAACAACACTGGTGAACCTACCGCCCCGCCAGCCGTCCCTTCCCCGCATATTCGTCGGTCTTGTCGTCAAGTGCAGAAGCCTGCATGGCACGCAGATTATACCATGTGATCTGACTGATACTGTATTGCCCCTGGACAGTGCTCTAGTTATTCCTGTTGGTCATTCTTTTGTTTTATTCAGTTTTTGTTCCATGTTACCACAACAAACTTGGGGGGGGGGGAGAAATATAATTGTGCTAGTGTGTATCCTGGTAGGGGTTGCGTCCCTTGTGCAACGGTTTGTCATGCTATCGTTGTTGCATCAGAATCAGTTATTCAACACGATTTTGGCTTAGTAATAATCGTAAGTTTGTACCACATTATATACATAATTATAACTTGTTATATACATACTTATATGTGCACACATGTATATTATATGTCTCGACTGTAAATGGGGTACAGTCCTAAATTATTCTTTCATACGCATGTATGGTGTACTCTTTAGACTACTGTACTTTCAGAACAAGTATTCAATGTAATTCGTTTTATTTTCAGACGGTGTTCATTGTCGATGTTCAATAAACGAGACAAATAGACCACGTTCTTATTTAAACGCCATGTTCATTGTTGTGATATGATGTTCATCAAATCAGTCATATTTTCTTTATTTTTTAGTGTGCTGGAATCCCTTTTTTAAGCCAGTGATACCAAACAAGCCCTTTAAAACAATGACAGTATCCTCTGATTTAGATCGGCAAAATAAAAGCTTTTAAGTACCCTACAACATGGGCAAACTCGCTAGTAACATAACACACACACACACACATGCACGCACGCACGCACGCACGCACACACGCAAGCACGCACGCACGCACGCACACACACACACACACACACACACACACGAGACACCGCAAAACAGTAGGCTTATCAAAAACTCATAAGGTACAGAACAATTATACAAGGAAACATAAAGTCACTTAGCACAGAATAAATTTATCAAGCCCTGGCAGCACAAACTCACCAGAAACAACACAATCATACTTAAGAAAGAAGACACACACACACACACAAACACTAGCCGTACGTACTAGACAAAGAACAAACACACTAGACATAACACAAACACACCAGACACATCAACGGCACCCTACATGCGCAGCAATGACACTCAGGTGGGTTCCAACGATCATCACGTGCACTCTGAATACATTCACCGGCATCATAATGACCTTCACGTGCTCCCAAAGAAATTCACGTTATTAAACCATTCCTGTGTACCCATACGACTTTTACTTGCGCTCTGAAGACTTTTAAGCTTACCCTTAAGATTTTCACGAGCACCATTAGCCCACACGTGAACAATTTAGCCATGGCTGTTGACCCTAAAGACTTTGACGTGCACATTTAAGATCTTCACGTTTTCACACTTAAGACCTTTACGAGCACCCTTATGATTTTTGCTTACACCCTGCAATTGAACGGTTTTGATCTTCCTTACATACGATTATTTGTTGAATCATTTCATATGCACGGACATTGCAAATGCATTTCAAAATAATGAGTTTTTTTAAGTGTTGTTCAAATTATTTCTTTGATTCGTCCTTTTGTTTGTTTTACAGCAGTATCAAAACAAATGTCCTTTTATTTTATCCCTCAATACTTACGAAAAAATGTTTTGTCTGGTTACTTTTTGTCAAAAAAGAAATTATTGAAAGACTTATACATACATTTGAGTTTCATTATTAAACTAGCCACGGAGAATAAGCTTGTGTCGCATCCATTTTGTTGGCTTCTATAAAATGTATATTTGTTGTATAAGTCCAAATATGTCATTAGATTCCTTTTGTATGCAACTGCCAACAATGTCTTCAAATAATGCATGACCTGATTTAGTTCACGGTTTAAATGAACTTGGGTGATATGGTAGAATGCTACTCATAGACGTTCTTATTTATCACAAGTCGTGAGAGTTAATGCATTGTAGTTTTCTAATAAAGAAACTACACACCAAAGTCTTGTCTAACTCAACCTGTTTGAATTCGGGGCAAAATTGCAACTTGGCGATTCCAAAGATACATGTACATTGTTTAACACGTTCTTTTGTGTTTACCACAATGATATTAAACCATTCATATACCTTATTTTGTAAATTAACCAGTTCTTTGTTTATTTAAGCTCATATGAATTCAATATAAGTTAATGTCTTATATTGTCGTACATATTTTATAAATTATATGTGTTGCATATTGAGCAAATGAACTTTGCAAGGAAAAGGCTAACTGAATATTAAAATACATATGGTATTTTACAGTAAAAGTATCAAAGAAACTCAAACTAACCGTTAAATCAATTAGCTTAGTATAAAAGGTACACGAGAAACCAATGTAATTGTGTTACTGACCAATTGAAGTTCAACAGGCACAATGTGTTGATGCTCATAGCCAATAATACGTTGATTGTAAGACCGTTTGTATAACAGTATATTGAGTCCGGAAAACAAATATATTTAACGCCGTCTGTAAACAAAACATCTACAATTAATATGATGGCTCACTTTAAAAGAAATGATGTTAACATTTCTTAGCAATCAGTTATCTTCTCCGTATTTTCATTTCCGAACTTGCTAACGACTCTCTTTCACCAAGCCAATAATACCAAATAAGTCCTCTTATATATCTGTCTCCACCATAAGGCCCATTTAAATCTGCCTGACGGCATATGTTGAACCACCACGCGCTTTGCAACCACGTAGCGCAGTTATCATTATACATATCATTATCACGATCTTTAACGGTGAACGCCATGTTGTTCGAATACGACAGACTATCGCCCGCAGTTCCACTATAATTTGCCACTGACAATCTGTATGAATCATTCTCCCCTGCGACTGCAAACTGTTGATATGTCGCGAATGTAGCTGCACCTCCGACTGCTGTCAAATCAACTCGTAGTCTGTAGCCCCCTGTGCCTGTCAGTGCAAAGATTTTCTCATTGCCGAGCCAGAAGTTTTGTTCATCGCCAAACCCGGCCTTGTATTCGGCCCAAGATTTGTAGAAGTCGCTGGCGGACACCCGTCTCTGTATAATTGTCCATCCTCCTCCATCCGTCACCATGTCACACCTGACCTGTACGCACAAAAGAGACATTATACGTTAAAATGACTCCGAAATCTCCATGGAACATAGTGTAATATAGTATATATGATACTTACAATTGAGATCGAGGCATGACTATCCCACATCTTATCCAATATTAATATATTAGCAACATAAATTAAACGTGTTAATGTATAAACACATAAAACATGACAATGATTTGCGTATAGTTTTGCTTTCGGCGGATTCTTGGCTCAAGCTTTTAAAAACATTTTGCTTATGTGTTGATGCTTCCACTTCCGGTAAGTAAATCGTAGATGTTGTCAGGCGCTTAAACTGCATTTATTAATTTGTGAGTAACCTGAAATGTAAATCGCGGGCTCGGATAGATGGTATAAACGCCGGTATCACGAAACCCCGAAGTGTACCAGTCCTGACAGTCACGTGGTGTAGTTGAAAGGTTCTGATGGCTTGCGCATGCCAAACAACGGCGTTTATACTCGGCGTTCAAGAATGACGAAACTTCCATCATCGCTGCCGCAGCATCTTCAGACAGAACAAGTGCTTTGAATCCGGCGTTGCAGTTGTGTTTCTCTATACATCCTTTTGTTACTGTGACTGGTTGTTGGCAGAATGCGCAATCGACATTATGGTTAAAGAAACAACAGCAAATCGTAAGAAAGCCGATTAGATGCATTTCAGCCCTATTTGTCGTCTTGAATGAAGTTTGCCGATTGCTTACAACGTCTGTACATTTTAATCAAATTGCGTGGTAGAAAATTTATGACTAATTCTTATCGAAAAGCTTTATTTTATACATGTTTGCCTTCAATCGATTGATACATGCATGCACAAAGACTGTAAATATTATGGAGTGGTTGTTTTGAAGACGCACTAAGAGAATAAGGACCGATTGAGGAGACATAAGCCCAGTCAATAAATAATGACACTATAAATTGTTATCTGCAATTTTGAAAATACTGAAAACGTTTTATACACTTATCTATCATGGTAATATATCCTCTTCGGTTATAATTGTCGCGAATGGAAACATGTAACACTCAGTTTTATTTCACGAGTTTGTTCAAGTGTCTGTATTCAACTAGATAACAAAAATATGTTATACATGTTTTTAAAGTCTTAGTGGTGAAGGCAAAAAGATGATACATTATCGTTAAATGGAAAATAGAAATAGCTCGTTGCATACTAATTAACATATTTAGTTTCAGATTGATTAATGTAACCCTTAGTCTTGTTGAATCTTTTGAACAAGTTAATGGTGCTGCTTGCGACTTAAATTAAAAGATACACGTGCCACATTAGTGCAATTGATTACATAAATTTAGTGTTTTACCAAAGGTTTATGAATTTTCGGTAACGGTTAATAAAAGGCGATTGAACTCGCTGTTTGTTTCTTCGAGATTTTATTTTCTCCATGATAACATGTGTCTCAGAACAATTATCTGGATATATAACATGCTTGTTTTTTCTTCTTCTTTATCGTCTGAAGAGTGTGCGTTGTCATGGGCAACTGCAACGGCGCATAAGACTGAGAGCGCATACAGAGTTAATGTTTATGCTGTTGCGATTACAACGTGCTTAATGCCTTAAATTCTGTTAGACTTTAACGAGTTCCGCAGGCGTGAGAAGTTCATATCCATTTGGGACCGTGTATTGAGGAAACAATTTATAGATGTTTGCATTTTGTTTCTTAATAATTTCATAAATGTATCATTTTAATTTTATAAATATATGCATACACAGAGGAACATGCATTCTTGTAATATAGTATGTCTGTGTTTATAATAATGACTGTCGATATCCCTTGTACAGATGTAACTGTTTATGAATAGAAAATAAACGCCTTAATACAACTTTTCAATTTCGACAAGAAGTTATATATATATTTAATGTCCCACAAGAAGTTTATTGATAGTATACATCCGTAAATGTTCAATATTCTATCTGATTTACCATTTACTTTACACGCGTTTATAAGTCTGAGCCGTATCAATAGCGGCTATTGTTTTACTGTTCCATACGAGTTAGCAAAAATTCGTACGTAATTTTCTCAGTAGTCGATACACTGAGACAATCACATTTTATTCAGCAGTCATCAAATCGACTCGTTATGATTCACAGTTCTTTAAATAATATCGGGGGATGATAATGAGCTTGGTTTTCTCCAGCTCTAAAGGTTAATATTGATGGTCAAACCTACACTTCGGGGGCATTCGGCACTTACCGTGACTGCACGTGTTTTTAAACAAATTGGCGCGATGTTCACAATTGTTGTATGAACTGTTCATGTGCCAAAATTGTGAAGAAAACCTTTCACTTATTTATAAGAGTCTTGATTAATAGGCGAACGATTTTCTTTTTAAAACTTTTATATTGGATATAATTACATCTAGCGTTTATTGGTTCCATTATAAAATTAAAATTATTTTTACAACATGTAGTTGAACAGAATACTCAAATCATACATAGTTATTATATCAGACAAACTGAGAGTGCAACATCCTTATTTGTCTACTTCACCGCTTCTTTTGCTGTTCTTCAAGTATCGTGCGAGTATATTTTCTTTTTCAGACATCATCATTCACCAGAGCGTTCAAAGCCTATTGGCAATATACAGGGAAGTTTCTGCTGAAGTAAATGTTTAAGGAACAGACTAAATGAAAATCTAAAAGGCTATCAAATAGATTTTGTTTTACAATAATTACAAATTTATTGTATTTATTTGAATGATGGCATATATGAAAAAAAAACAACTGTGTAACTACGATAATTTAATCAAAATCTCGTTCCCATCCACGTGTTTAATGGAATTGTTTACAGATTTGGGCTTTTTTTAATGTAATAAGATATGGTTGCTTTCAAATCTTAATAATAGACTTAACTAATTTGTATAGGAAGAAAAAAGTTGAAAAAAACAAACAACAACTAAGGTCGACGGTATTCGAACTCATGTCGTCTTATTCTGTAAGCGGATGCACTACCGCTGCGCCACGCAAACCGAAGCGAAACATACTATCTAGGTTACATCACAGGAGGGAAGCCCATAGTATTTTTTATATATAATGCTATAAAAGAAACAAGGAGTGCAACTTTATTTGCCGTAAAACTACATCATCTTTACTGTAAACCATGTAACTCAAACAATTTTTAACAAATCAACTACACACCGGTTGTTTTCGAAAGCTAGAAAAATTATTTATCAGGAAAAATTAACGTGAGTATCATACATTTTAAATAATATCAACGGTATCAAAAGTTCAACTTATCTGCAGAGAAATTCCTTTAAGTTGTGTATTTAAGGTAAATGACCAGCTGCCAGCGCAACAGAGCAATACAACGAACGCAGCGAGATACATTAAATTGATTGCCTTTTTTGTTGATTCGATTAAATTAGCATTTTATTTCAATACAAAAACAAATTATGAATATTCATAGATCAGATGATATTTTCTGAGATTCAAATTGGTGTGCATATTATTATGCATAATATGTACTATTGTAATGTACTGTTTTGTATTTGTATAAATGTTTTCTATTTAGTATTTAGTATATTATCCCATGGAGTTAATGTTTGGTATTGTTTCATTGTCCGCTGCTTTAAAACAGTATGTTATCAATAATTAATATACATAATATTAATAATTGAATGCACCTGCTGCATTAATCGCGCAACATAAAACGTATGCAACTGATGTACTATATGACCATGCACTTAAACATATATTTTTTAAATCGGACGTCTATAAAACCGTTTTATTATTATGGTTCCACATAAATATATAACTGCGAATATTGTATCCATGGTATCGACATTTTGAATTGTATTGTATCTTCAAATTAAGTGTAATATGCTAAACAGATCAAGGAACAGTATCCCTTTGTATAAGTATGTATATTTTCCAATACAGCAAAATGTCACTATTAACCTTTACATACATATTTTTTTCAGAGCTCAAGCGGCACAAGTAATTGTTGTGTAATGGATGCATTGGTAACGCAGGTCTATCTCTATAACTTACTTGAGTCTTCTTAGTTTAGCATGTAGGATTACTGCGAAATACTCCGGGTCCATATAAAATGCAGCCTCAGACGCTGCATGACCTTATAAACTTCCAAACACACAGCACAGATACATATACACTCACACGTTGCTAACTTAAAGCTGTCTGAAGTCTGATTATCTTGCGTTAAACAGTGTGCGTGTATGGCTTAGAATGGTAATAATAATTGCCATAATATTATAAGCGAATTATAAATCTTGTTATGAAAAAATGACTTTGCCTCACAAAACGATAACGACAAAAAAGAACAACAGAAATCGGCATGTCGATGTATTAGTTTCATGTTGCCAATACATTAATAGCCCGATAAATGACGACAGGGAATTCTGTAAACAACTTTTGAAATTCAATTCGTTTTCGTTAAGAATATTGTTGATCTTATTGATCTTAGCATAACAGTAGAGTAAATATTACTGTGTTTTAAATATAATAAGACAATTATTGAATCACCGTTTTAAGGTCATAATTGTTAATAGGTCCGTTTGTGGCACCAATTAGTTCTGTGATTTCCTTAGAAAATTGTTGTATTTGGTTCGAAACGTAGTCGAGTTACTACGAATAAAGACACTTGCAAAGTTCTACAGTGGCATACTATTGATAGTCTATGCATGTTTGGTAACATGCGTTTGTTGCAAGATTAATGTTTCTTCAGGTAAACAAGTTTAGCCGATCATAGTAAAATATATAGTTTTAAGTTTGTTTTAATGCTTGCATGACATATGTCGACATGATTGATTAATTTATAAGGCATAACAATATAACATGATTTCATAGTTATGTGCATGGGTAAATGCGATGCCATACTAACGGTTGGATGACCACATATTTTTCTGGATCGACATGATGTTTGGTAAACCTTTAAACCGGCAAGATTTCCCGTTTGCTTAAATGAACGTTTGATGAAACACTTGTCAACAGCGTAAAAATCTTACCTTTGCAATCGGTGGAGGACCTTGACATTTAAAAGAAATTGAAGTGCATAATATCACACTGATCCGCACTTACCGTGCTAGCAAGTAGAAAGATATTTTCGCTCATTTAATTCTCTGTATGCGTGTGCCATCCTATAAATGTGATTACAAGATAAATAAACTCAAAATCCTTGATAGCATTTAGGGTGACTGTTTTATTTTACCATTCATACTAAACGCACTTTAATAACATCGAACGTGTGCATTTTAAGACCTTCACGTGCACCCTTACACATGAAAGAGCACCATTAATACCTTCTCGTGCATCCTAATAACTTGAACACTCAACCTTAAGGCGCTCACGTGCTTAAGAGGACATTAAGGGCACCAATACGACTTTCACGAATATACAAAAGACCGGCACGTTCACAATTAAGATCTTCACCTGCACCCGCAATACTCTCACGTTCACACTTCAGATCTCCACCTGCAACCGCAATACCCTCACGTTCACACTTAAGATCTTCATGAGCACATGCAATACTCTCACGTTCATACTTAAGATCTTCACATTACCCGCAATACTCTCACGTTCACACTTAAGATCTTCACCTGCACCCGCAATACTCTCACGTTCACACTTCAATTCTTCACCTGCACCCGCAATACTCTCACGTTCACACTTAAGATTTTCACCTGCACACACAATACTCTCACGTTCACACTTAAGATATTCACCTGCACATGCAATACTATCACGTTCACACTTAAGATCTTCACCTGCATCCGCAATACTCTCACGTCTACACTTAAGATCTTCACGAGCACCAGTATACATCCACGTTCAAACTCAAGACCTTCAACTGCTCCCGCAATACCCTCACGTTCACACTTTAGATCTTAAAGTGCATCCGTAATACCCTCGCTATATATCTTCGCGTTCAACCGTTAAACCCTATCAAACACTTTAAAGACCTAATCATGCACACTGCTCCTGATCGGGGTTGGTTTGCTTTACAGCTACATATTGTATTTGTTAACTTGCCTTATACGCACTTATGTGACCATAGCGTCTAAAAGATATAATGAAATGATATACTGAAGTAGTAAATTAATGACGAAAGCAGTATATTTTAAAAAGGGATTTTCCACAGAATCCCTTTTAAAATGGCCTTTTTCAAGGATATTTCCTACAAATAAACCCATTTTTTTGTAACTTTTTATAACAAAGTATACAAATGTTATGCTGGCAGTACAACCCTACAACAGAAAATGTTACGCTGGCGGTACAAACTCCCAATGGTTCATTATAACATCAACAAATAATTAACTTAAATGTTATGTTGGCGGTACAAACTCCCAAATGTTCATCACATTCATTCCACTTTAAAATTAAACAAAAAATGGTACGCTGGCAGTACAAACTCTCTAACTATTTACGCTGGCGGTACAAAATCCCAAAGGTTCATTCGATACACTGGCGGTACAACCATCCCAAATGCTTTAAAAAAATGTTATGCTAGTGGTACAAACTCAGGTTCATAATCCTTCAACAGAAAAATTTACTGAAAATGTTACAATGGCGGTACAAACTCTCAGAGGATCATAATCACAATTGAATACACCTGCAGTACAAACTCTCAGAATCAATGACAGATAATTCTTGAAAATGTTACGCCGGCCGTACAAACTCTACAATGACAAAATGTTACGCCGGCGGTACAAACTATGCATAATCACAGACAGACATTTCTTAATGTTACGCCGGCGGTACAAACTCCCTAAGGTTCATAATCACACAGACAGATAATTCTAAATGCTACGCCGGCGGTACAAATTCCCTTAGGTTCATAATCACACAGACAGATAATTCTTTGAAAATGTTACGCCAGCGGTACAAACTCCCTAAGGTTCATAATCACACAGACAGATAATTCTTTGAAAATGTTACGCCGGCGGTACAAACTCCCTAAGGTTCATAATCACACAGACAGATATTTGAAAATGTTACTCTACAATGACAAAATGTTACGCCGGCGGTACAAACTATGCATTATCACAGACAGATATTTCTTAATGTTAGGCCGGCGTTACAAACTCCCTAAGGTTCATAATCACACAAACAGATAATTCTAAATGTTACGCCGGCGGTACAAATTCCCTTAGGTTCATAATCACACAGACAGATAATTCTTTGAAAATGTTACGCCAGCGATACAAACTCCCTAAGGTTCATAATTACACAGACAGATAATTCTTTGAAAATGTTACGCCGGCGGTACAAACTCCCTAAGGTTCATAATCACACAGACAGATATTTGAAAATTGTACTCTACAATGACAAAATGTTACGCCGGCGGTACAAACTATGCATTATCACAGACAGATATTTCTTTGAAAATGTTACGCTGGCGGTACAAACTCTACAATGACAAAATGTTACGCCGGCGGTACAAACTATGCATAATCACAGACAGATATTTCTTAATGTTACGCTGGCGGTACAAACTCCCTAAGGTTCATAAAGTTCTTTAACAGATGCAATTGCTGCAATTTGTATTTTCATTACTAAACAATTCTGCCACAAGTTTAGTATGTATTGTAAAAACAAAACTTTATTGTTTCTCCTGACATACAAACATATTATAGAACATAAAACAAGAGATGTGTTTGTCAGAAACACACTGTCCCCCTACTGCGCTGCGTTGATACATGTTTTTTTTTAACCTTTGACCTTGAAGGATGACCTTGACCTTTCACCACTCAAAATGAGCAGCTCAATGAGATACACATGCATGCCAAATATCAAGTTGCTATGTGAAGGGGCATAGAAGTTATGAGCACTTTTTGAAACCTAAACGCGAAACCTAAACGCAAAGTGTGACGGAAAGACGGACAGTCCGATCACTATATGCCCTCCTTCGGAGACATAAAAATTAAACATTAGCACTCACAAATTCACAAAATCTATTTTAACAAGGGCTGTTTGTAAAACATGCATGCCCCCCATATGGGCTGTCAGTTGAAGTGGCAGCCAAAGTGTGAATTAGTTTTTGTCACTGTGACCTTGACCTAGTAACCTGAAAATCGATAGGGGTCATCTGCTAGTCATGATCAATGTACCTATAAAGTTTCAGGATCCTAGGCCTAATTATTCTTGATTTATCATCAGGAAACCATTTTACTGTTTCGAGTCACTGTGACCTTGACCTAGTGACCTGAAAATTATTAGGGGTTATCTGCCAGTCACGATCAATGAACCTATGAATGTTCATGATCCTAGGTGTAAGCATTCTTGAGTTATCGTCCGGAAACCATTTTACGGTTTCGAGTCACCTGACCTTGACCTTGTGACCTGAAAATTAATAGGGTCATCTGCGATTCATGATCAATGTACTAGTTTCATGATCCTATGCATAAGCGTTCTTGAGTTATCATCCGGAAACCATTTTACTGTTTCGGGTCAACGTGACCTTGACATTTGACCTTGTGACCTGAAAATCAATAGGTGTCATCTGCGAGTCGTGATCAATGTACCTATGAAGTTTCATGATCCTAGGCATAAGAGTTCTTGAGTAATCATCCGGAAACCATTTTACTATTTCGGGTCACCATGACCTTGACCTTTGACCTAGTGACCTGAAAATCAATAGCGGTCATCTGCGAGTCATGATCAATGTACCTATGAAGTTTCATGATCCTTGGCATAAGCCTTCTTGAGTTATCATCCGGAAACCATTTTACTATTTCGGGTCACCGTGACCTTGACCTTTGACCTAGTGACCTCAAAATCAATAGGGGTCATCTGTGAGTCATGATCAATGTACCTATGAAGTTTCATGATCCTAGGCCTAAGTGTTCTTGAGTTATCATCTGGAAACCATCTGGTGGACAGACGGACATACAGACCGACATGAGCAAAACAATATACCCCCTCTTCTTCGAAGGGGGACATAATAAAGCATTTTTATGTGAAGACAAGTTCATACAAAGCATTTCTAAACCGAAATCGAAAATTGGTAGAAAAATGCACATGAACAAATGTACAGTTACAATAGCTTATAAAGGACATCTCACTCAATACTTTCAGGGGATTATAAAGACAACTGGCGAAATAAGGAACATTTGACTGGATACAAATTGTTAAACACTACACCTCAATAATAGTGTCTTATTTTTGCCCACCAGAGACGTATATTTGCTAAAACAAATTCAATTGACTGATCCAATTTCACCATAAAATGAAACTCTGGGTTGGAATAAACCCATGTGTTCTAGTAAAGATTGACGCAGAAGTTCTTGCAATAACCTTAAAATAAACAAAATATATCCTTCAAAAAGGCAGCAGAACACATACAAAATGAGCAACAAGATGTGCATATACTGCATAAATGAAGTATACAGGTCCATCAAGAATTTTATCCACAGATGTTTCTTCCTTTCTTCATCTGAAATCATGACCAGTCGTGATCTGCACAGTGTTGTGTCTAAAATAAAACAAACCACATATCAATGCCAAACAAAAACAAGAGCTTTCTCCATCAGACATATGCCCCCAAAAAACGCTTTTTCAAAACCTAAAGGCAGAGTTTGAAACCTAAAAGCGGACCCTAAGTTTAATGTCAAGGTCAAAGGGGTCAAAATTTGTGTGCGTATGGAAAGGCATTGTCTATATACAAATGCATACCAATTATAAAGGTTACATCTGAAGCGACATACAAGTCATGAGCATTTTTCGAAACCTTTAAGCGATATTATGGGCATTTTTCACTGTTGAATTGAGCTGAAAAGAATTAACAGGTCAAACGAGTTACTTAAAATGAGGTTACTGACCAATTATCTGCAACTCATCTTGCTACCAGTTGTTATTAAAAATATATTTTATATTCGATATCTTACGTGACTCACCCAGTCCTGTAAGCCATCCGTAAAACAAAATTGTGTCTTTGTGTCGTATGAACGAATCTGCACTAAAACTAAATTTAGGTACACATCGTACAAGCATGACCAGTTGTCAAACGAAAGTACAGTTTATATTCAATTTAATTCAAATGCATTATTTTTCTCTTTCATGGATATTGTTTTAGCATGTTGATGCTGCATTAACAAATCTAAGTATATATGAAGTGAAAACACCAAAAATAAACAACGGTTGCGATAGACACCCATTAACTGTTAAATGCCCATAATATCACTTTAACGCAAGTGTGACGGACAGACATATGAACGGACGGACAGTGCGATCACTATATGCCGTCCTGTAACGTACTGAAAATCAAGCTGTAGAATAATTTATTTTTATTTTAAATGCCTAATAGGCTACTCAACAATACTTCAAACAAAATGCATTTTAAAACCTTGAAAAGCTGAAAACGTGAGAATACAAGAAATGTTAACAAAACATATAAAGGCTTAATTAATGCTTTAATATCTGTAGAACACTAGTTGCAGTATCGAGTTTATTTTGCGAGAAAATATCATTCAAGTTGTGTTCCTTCAAGGCATGGGAATTCCGTGTTTAAATAAATGGATGAAAACCTTGTCTTCCACTAGATTTAGGCAACAGAAAGAGCGACACACGATTGAAAATATTTGTGCCAAGTTTAATAAAATTCACTCAATACATGACTAAGTTATGCTCTGGACACAAACAGGATGCAACATTGTACCATATATAGACATTTGACCTATAATAGTGACCTTGACCTTGGAGGTAGGGAACTGGTATTTAAGCATACACAGTCTAATGATGAGGATCTTTTGTACCAAGTTTAAGGAATTTCGCTTTATAAATGACAAACTTATGCTCCTTGGGACAGATGGACGGTCGTGATTCCCATATCCCATTTACTCCAGGACTCTGGGGGTTACTGGTTCGAGCCCTGATGGGGGCTACTTTTTTTCCTTTTTTTAAAATTTTATTCTTGATTTTTTACTTGAGCTTTTTAGATCCAGTGTTTACATTTATCAATATAAAGCACTTAAAGACAAACTACAAAACATGCCAAAATCTGTGAAAAGGCCCCTTTAATATTAATCAGTTTTAATACTATTATTACTTATTTCTTATAAAAACCATTATATGTTCAAAGAAAAAAAAGAGCAATATACAAACCATATATAAATCTTCTCTTCCTTTTGCCAAACCCTTTCCCACCAGAAGTGTTATCATCTGAAATGTTTCAATGGAATATTTTCATATGGATTACACTCAAAATACACAATAATTTTCTACAGATGGGTTTGAGAAGGATAAGTAGAAACAAATTTTTTATGAAATAATGTTCATAATTATTTTATTGTCACATTTTTACTGTAAAACACATACTTAAACTTAAGTTTGTTCTTCCTGATCCTGTCAAATTCAAACTAAATACATAACAAATGAATTTCAACTCTATAACGAATGTAAAAAGATAACTTTAATGATATTTTCAAGATTTATGATAATAATAAATATCATATATATTTACTCTTCTTTTTGGCAACCCTGAGGTCAGAAGCTTCGTCTCCAGTTTTCCGCTTTTTTATCTGTACCTTGAATTATACAAATTACACCTCAATTTTGTATTTTATTATTATACATGTATCTCATACTGTTTTACAAATTACATATTGTAAGGGTCCATCAGCCCATGTTTGAAAGCAAATATCCAAGCTCTTGGCATTGTGGTTTCAGGGAAGAAGTTTTTACAATATACATATAGGAAAACATATTTGCCTTCAGGGTTGGGCCAATTTTTACCCTTAAAGGCATAATTTGAACAATATTGGTAGAGGTATTCCAGACGATGTTTAATGTCAAATATCAAAGCTTTAGTTTTAATATTTAAGAGAAGTTTTTTAACTTTTCACTATATACATTTAAGGAAAAAACATTTGTCCCCCGGTATGGGGCAAATTCCGACCCAAGAGGCATAATTTTAACATTCTTGTTTACTGTTTAGGTTCATCATATGATGTTTCATGCCAAATATTAGAGCTCTAAGCTCTAGATGTTACTATATACATATAAGGAAACCTATCCGTTTCCATGGTAATATGAGTTATGCAAAGAACATTCCTGCCAAGTTTCATTAAGATTAGCCGAGTGGTTGATTAAGATTTACAAACTCAACATGTATATTCTAAGAGTATATACCATATGCTAGAAATGCAATATGGATGATTATCAAATCAGTAGGGGGGGAAATTTATACCCTGAGCACGGTGAGCTCAGGTTAGCTAACAATATATGACCTTATTGTAGAAAAAGCTCACCAATGGCTGTCTGTTTTCCTTTTCAATCAGTTCACGAACTTCAGGAACCATTCCTTGTCCTGGTGGAAAGGACTGCCTTATAGGTTGTCTTGGTAGCAGTGTTAAAGGAAATACCGGTACTCCAGAATCTAAACTGTCCATGTTGGAATTGAGCGATTCGTAAACGTCTAGCCACTTTTGTGTACTATCCTGCTTTTTGAAAATTAGTTTCAGAGCTTTTATTTGTTTAACATTTTTATCTATTTCAATTTTACTAAAATTTGGCTTCAATATTTCTGGCTTTTCACTTGGGGCTTTATTCAAAAAGTTCCCATTAAGGGCTGACCACGGCTGAGATTGTACCCCTTTATAAAACACTTTTACACCACCGTCCACAGAAACAAATTTAAAGTGCAAAGGTTGGGTGATGTGGTCAACTTTGTTTAAATCACCCTCAATCCATGACTTAACATCAAATAATTGTGTGATACGCTCTGCATTTTTCAAAACGTTTAAAAAGTCATCAAAATATTCAGCATCTTTAGTATTTAACAGCCTGGACACCTCACTAAATTTTGCATCAATGTCTTCATGCGTGTGGCCAACAATAAGGAAGGACATATGAACCTGAAATATAATATATGATTATCAAATCCGACAAATCAAATACCTTCAGTCAATAAAGTCGACAATGGCTGAACAAGATAATGCCTTTCCCAAGTTTTATCATAATTTGATTTTAAAAAATGCATAAACTACAAGATGGAATAATACTAAGAAAAACTATTCATTTAATAATCAAATATAAATAATTTATATGTTAAGGCTACAAAAATGTTACCTGAAATAAAAGCCAAAAAGTTGCAATTCCATAATTTTGAAAACAAACATTGCAGGATTCAAAACTATCATGTTTTTAGTGATATATATGATACACAGTAGTTGGCAACAATAACATGTCTAAAGTTAATTAGTTATAGTAACTATCCTTTCCCTGATAGATACATGCTTTTACGATCCCTATCGATTCCCTGAATAGACGTGTTTCCGCGACGTTATCGATTACCTGGTAAACAAGGGCTGTTTGTAAAACATGCATGCCCCTTATATGGGCTATAAGTTGTAGTAGCAGCCATTGTGTGAATACGTTTTCTTCGAAGGGGGGCATAAAAAGCATTTCTACTAAATCATGCTACAGAGGTTGAATAATTGTAAGTAGTGCACATGAATATTCAAATAATCAAGTTAATGAAAATGAAATTATTTGAATACTCATCCTTAAGAAAGACTGTCGTAAAACAGACCCTGTGATCTTTGAAATCAACACTCACCTCATGGAAAACCTGTTCTGCCACTAACAATTCCAGAAATGCAAATACATAACGGTTCTTATTTTCCCTCCAACAGTTGTCTGCTTGGATAAACAAATTTGGAGGCAGGAAGTTGTTCTGGAATAAAAACATCCACAAAATTATTGCACAATAATGTTGTTCTCTAGAGTAAACAACAAGTAAAACTACAACATAGGGAAAACAATAAAAGTAAGATGGTCAGTGTTTATATCACATGATCATACACAAATATAGCTAGTCTGGCGAAAATGTGTTATCATACTAATGCTTTTTGTATGACTCGTATTCTGATGTTATCTATCCTATTAACCAACCTAAGCAAGAATTTATGATCCTCTATACAAATTCATAAAACCAGGGGTCTCACTCTGGTTTGGGGGAACACCGAGGCGGGCGAAATCAGGCATCATTTTCCATAGGAGAATTTCAACCAAAACATAACAAACATTACAATATTTGTTTTAATCACTTAATTTGTCCTTTTTATTACAATCTATTAACAGTTAACACTTATCTATCAATTTTATTTAGTTTGAAACATTTTGAACTTGAACTTGACAATTCTGGGTCTAGGGCATTCAATTGTCTTGCATTTTTATCTGAAATGGGGGAACTATATGCTTTTTGCTGGGGAAATATGGCCTTTTTTAAACCCAAAAAACCAGAGATTGAGACCCCTGAAAATACTGACTGTACTATCACCATCTTTACCAAAAAAGCCATCATGTGGTATTTCATTAGTGTCAAGGGCTTTGGTTATTTTCAGAAATGTAGGTGCTTGAATGGCCTGCTTACAATTTTTGTCTTCCAAGTATAATTATGTAAGATAACATGTGCACAAACATTACTCACATTTGCCTTGGCTTGACGTAGTAGCTCTTTAAGTATGATGTTGATTGTCAAGTTGGGATCATGAGGATATTCATTAATGTCCACATAGGCATGAAACCCTCCATGCCCGTGACTTAGCACTCCAGTGACATGGGTATGCAGAAGATCCACTGCATGCAGATTCTGTAATTTTTCACATAACAGTTACAAAATCTTGCACAATACATCATTTAAATTTGGAAATAAAAAACAAACAAAATACTGAATCTTGTTTGTGTATTTCGTATCCTAAAACTTAACAAGCATATTTGATTAATTGTTATCACCTGCCAAATAAAAAGCCTTTAGTTTCAATCAAACTCATAATTCTTGACCTGAACTTAACAAAATTTGCTAGCGTACCACCACAATATAATACTAAGTAACAACCTTTCACTATTTTTTGTTTTTTTAAGCGCCGCAAGTGTCCTAGAGACAACTTTAAATATAAATTAATAAATTTTGCATCAATGGTTGAATGGCAAGATATGTATTTTAGGAACTCATTAAATAAATGCTTTTTAATGTATATATAGAATATTATGTAACTGTCGGATAGAGATCAAGCTTATAGGATGAGAAACATGTAGTGCTAGACTTTCAGAGTGCTACAAAATTTTTGAGCCGAGCATGATAAACTTGATCTCTTTCCAACACTCACATGATATTCTATTTATCCCATTATTTTGTGGTGTTTATCGTTCAAAAAGAGTAAAAATACTTAAATCTAAAAAATAACGCTGGTGTCCCAATTTTGCTTGAAGTATTTGTTTACTTCAAACATAATCATTTGCTATGACATCACATTGAAATATATATTGTTCCAAAAATAAAGATTGGAAACCATAGTCTAAAAATATTTATAGTTCACAGCTCATATTCATACGATCACTTGTTATACTATTGGTTTTCGTTTGGTAATAGAATAAACATTTATTTCAGAAAAAAATATACCATACAAACTGTTTATATGCCCTTTTTATGGGTAACATTCTGTAAAGAAAATTGAAAGCTTAAGACACACAGAGTAAGACACACAGATGTGAGCCAAAATAGATTACCACCGAAGGCACAAAACCTCCTTTATCCTACCTTTGGGTTCCTCCCAGCAAAATGTGGCAAATTGGTCTTTGCTGTAAAAAATAGAGAATAGATTTATGCAATAAAAATTTAAAAAACAACTGTTTGTATGTTTGTTATATAAAAAATTAAATCACATATTATGTAAAGCATTCCTTTTTGGTACCATTGTATCCTGTGTGCAACTGTGGCTGTAGTAAAAAAGTCTGGACAGGAAATTAAATTAATTACAGTATTTCATGCTTTTCAGTGAAAGAGCGTAAAAAAAACAAGAGAACAACAACATGATTTACTAATGACAAATCATAATACTATATATTTCAAAGTGTAAGATCGTAATATATATTTCATGGGTTGTAACAGAAACTCGTTATTTTCACTTGTGAAAATATTGTTTCGGTGACCACTCATGAAATATAATGCAATCTTACACGGAATCCAACAAATATCCTCTATGACATAGATATATATATATATAATTATGGAAAAAGTAAACATGTATATATGCATGGAGAAAGAAATGCAAATTTAAAACTCTATATAGCCTATAGTTAAAGGCTTTTTCTTCAAAATAATGGGAATTATTTTTTATAATGACATAATACAAAATGAAAGATTTTGTTCTGTTACAGTTTACACATTCAACAAAAAATTCATTCATTGTAATGTTTAGAAATCCTTATTATGGTGACCTATTTTTAGAAATCGGGTCAGGACAAATAATTGTTTTTGCCATTGTAACAAGGCCCCGTCAAAGGCAGAACACTGGAACTTGGGAATATGTTTTATGACTAGTTAGGATTTTCAAACTGCTCCTGTCAAAATTAAAGTGTATGGACACTTTAAATACCAACCTTGATCCATACCATCGATAATTATGGACATGTGCTGGCTTGGATTGCGTTGTGCCTGGTCTTTTTTGTTGTAATAGTACTTCCTTTCTAACCTGGATATCATTAAATAAGAGCTTTGAAGTTGCAAATAGTTAATAGTTTTAAGTCATAAGTGCATCTGTTTCTTTTGACATCAAACATTTAATAGGCAAAATTAAATTAAATTTGAAAGATGTATATCATTTCTTTGTTTACCATCATTAATGGGCAGTATGCAGGAAACAAAAATATGCAGGATATAGCACCTTTCTACCTATTTCAGTTTGAATGTTTAAAAACATTTATAAAACTACATATTTATGTTCAATAAGTTTGGTGAATTTGGGATATCAATACATATGTAGGATTAATGGGGCTTAAAGGTCCTTTCAATTTAAGATAAAAGTCAATGAGCTTTATTAACTGAATAACTTTTACTAATTACCAGTGGTTATATAAAATAAGCCTTAGGGAAAGATATAGAGCAAAATTGAAGGATGCTGCACCCTGCAAGAAAATGTCAATGTCAGTCCAAAATTTTCACCGTGAACCTTTTTATAATTTTCAATCTAGCAGCACCCAGTAAATTTTTCTGGTCATTAATCTTTCCCCTAAAAATACACAGTCTGATTTGCATTCTGAACTTTAGAAATGCTTCTTACCATGTTCGTAAGGGAGTAATTCATTAAAGAGTTGGTTACAAAAATAAATGAAAAATAAAAGAAATGAAAATACATAAATTACATTTGACGAATATTATGCTCTTCTTTCTTTTTCTTGTAGAAAGCACGCATCTCGAAAGAGGTGGTTTTGCTCATTAGCCTTTCTAATGTCACACAAGTTGTACATTTGCTGAAGCTGTTGGTCTGAAACATACATCGATCACTGCTTATGTTACACAGCTCCAGATAACTGATTAATTTGTGTTGTTGTTTACAACCCATTTCAAAAATAAATTCCTGAAAATAAATTACCAATGCCTTTTTGGAGTATCCTTTCTGATACATCACAATGAAGGTTTTAAGTCTTGGAAAAGTCCATGAAAATTGTCGTTTTACACTGTAACAGTTTAACCCTTTGCATGCTGGGAAATTTGTCGTCTGCTAAAATGTCGTCTGCTGAATTTCTAAAATTCGCATTTTCTTCGATTTTTTTCAAAGAATACTATCAGAATAGCAAACAGTTTGGATCCTGATGAGACGCCACGTTCTGTGGCGTCTCATCTGGATCCAAACTGTTTGCAAAGGCCTTAAAAATTCGGTTCCCGCATTGTAAGGGTTAACAGCTGAGAAAGAATTAAGAAAGGCCAGGCTCTTTCAAGATACAGAGGCAATGAAATGGTGTTTTCACCAGGGCTGGCATTCCAGAAAGTTTTTAGAGAAAATCTTAAATTCTACTTTTTCTAGTTAATTTTTTGAAGCAATATCCTTTCTATGTATGCGTTTTCGCCTATTGTACATGTGTGCCTCATTCAAAATATTTAATGTAATATAGTTAAGTTTTTGATTGTGTAGCATATTTTTTCATTTTTAAATTTTAACCAGATGTGTTTGTAAAACACTATGTCCCCCATATATTTGACCTTTGTCGTTGACCTCGAGAGAATCTGATTCAACTGTATATTATTATATCTAGTAACTGACAAAAAAAAGGTTACATGTATATTGGTGTTAGACCTTGTAACAAATGCTGCAGACATTCAAAGGATATACTCAACACAAGATTCATTATGTGACAGCTGTTATAAAAACACATATAGCTATAGATTCTAATTTGACGATGCCAAATTACATGTATTACAACTAACGCAGGTACATGACTTTGTAGTTTAAAAACGTCATATCAGCATAAAATTGTTTGTAACCCACAAAAAACACATTATTTTACCTTTTTCGTTTTAACAAACTGGAAGCTGTCAATCCATTTCTTGTAGAACTGGCTTTTGCTCACTGGATTTTCCACATCCATTTTGTATTGTTCATAAATATGACTTTTCACTGTTCCATATGGCATCACAATCTCGTTTCGGTGAGGCATTCTTTCGCCATGAAATCTGAAGTAATCCTCCAGCCAAGCAATCAAAAGTAGAGTGCTCTTGTCCCAGTTACGTGGAGATTTCCCAGTTGGAGCTTCCTTGTTACTCATGCACATATCAGCAACTGTAGTTAATGTATTCTTGTTAACTCTCAATGCAGCCAAAAATGCTTTTGTACATAATTGTATTTCTTGTTTTTTAGACTGTACTAAAAAGTACCTGTATTTTCCGACTTTTTCAGATTTTTCATATGATGCTTTCAGCAGTGTTATCCTAGTCAATTTTGGATTATGCCAGAATTTTTCACGAATATCACGGACAAAATTAATATTCAACTGCATAATACACCGTTTTCCACAATAGCAGGGTGTGTTAAGCGCTGTCTTAATACTAAGAAACTTCAATGCTTTTAATTTCATTCTTCCTTCTGACTTTACCTCACCTGAAAACAAATGTTAAAACCAAGGCATAACAAATGGTTATTTTCTAGCATTAAGACTGGTGTTTTAGAATGTAAACAGAAAGGCTAAGAATTTTTTTTAAGTTCCTTAAATTAGTTTTAGCAATAACGTTGTAATGTGTGGGTTTATGGCACATTTTTGTCTAAATCTGAAACATATTTTTATTAGTTTTTTGATTGGGATAGTATTAATTATTGAATTTTAAGGGACTAGGGCAACACAAATCCCCAAAATCAAAAGTTAAAACAACTACTTAAGCGATGCCAATTTCTGACCCATTACTATTTCGGAAGCCTTAGATGTCGAATTCAACACTGACAATGGGAAAAAACAACGCAAAGTGAGCATACATTTTCCCCTTCTATGCAATAGTTATTGAGAAACAGCTCCAGACTGGAAAAAAAATGACAAAATTCACTATTAAACAAACGCACATGCTACAATTTCAAAAAAGCCTGGCAAAATTTCCCTCAAAGTTGTACTGTACTTACTTTGAATGTACTTGTTTTCTGTTTTCTTTTTCGGCTTAGCTAAAACCTGTTCGATGTCATGTTCAGAATCTGTAGAAGACAAAAACATTAAGCTTTCATCACTATCCCAAATGTCTAAATATTCCTCATCGCGCTGTACTTGTTCGCTATCTGTCACAGCACAGTCAGCAGATCCTGTAATGTCTTGTAATGTGGTCATAGAACAATTCACTGGGTCCCCAGAATCGGAGTCTGACCACCTTACTTGTACCAGTTCTTCATCGCTACTCCAGTTTACCTGGATTAGCTCTGGCTGCATGAATACAACCGCACACAAACACTGAAATAAAAACAAAATTTAATTGTAACTGTTTCCACCATAAATTATTTGTGAACAGTCATCACAGTAATATATTTTAACCACTAGCCCGAATTATGATGCTTTATTGGAAACAGAATCCAATAGCTCGACTATATAAATTATTAATTTCTAGTAGCCCGATTAACATTTAACCAGTCCCGGGCTGTCGGGCTTATAGTTAGCGTGAAGACTGTTTGTGAAGTTACAAGAATGAATACTGTGCACAACCTGTTAGGAATATAATTATATAAAATCACAATTTCAATTGCCCATCCTTACAAGTTACTGGGTATCCGGACAAAACCCCTCCCAGACATAAACCCTTCTTTCAGCCTAACAAGGCGAAAACTGTATGATAATAAAAACCAATGGTTGGGCAACCAAACCTTTCATTGAACAACCATTTTAAAAGTAAGTAGTTGACCGAAAGCCAACTGTAAATAAAATGCCAATTGGCAAATTTTAATCTTGAATTAAAATGTTTAATTTATGACGCAAGTTTATTCTGTTTACAATTTGTCACTATACCTTTCTAAAAATAGATCACTGAGCGATGTTAACTTTAATTTTTTTTATGATTGGTCGATTTGCTAACTCGAGCGCATGGGTTTTCGAAAAATAGTTCATACTTGTTTTTGTTAGCGTTGAACACACAGCAATCTGGGCTTGACACTTACTTTTTTACCTACTGACCCAAAGGACCACCAGCTTTCAGAAATTACTGGTCCTCCAAGATTTTAAGTGGTCTGACAATATCTATGTTATTTTACCTACATTTCAATTAACTTTCCGGACTATCCACAATGTATTGTGCATTTATAAAAAGAAAACTATACTATCTACTAAACTATCTCTCGTCCTTTTCATAATTGCTGTACTTCAAGCTTCTCTTCATTAGTTTTAGGGTTTTTAGGCGGAGGTAACAGGTTCAACCACCCCCAGAATGAAATTCCACATCGTGAAAATTTGTTATCTTGAAAATACGCACATTTATTCTCCGGCAATATCAAAACATTATTCGGCGCTCTCCAGTGTAAATTTGCACGGTAAACAAAGTATATTCTGATGGTACTAAGATCAATAAAATGCTGATTATTGCTCAGTCTTCGAAATAAGCTTTGAAAAGTTACATGCCAGTCGGGCCAGTAACTTAAGAATTTTTACATGCCCAACATATTTTTTACATGCCCAAACTTTTTTAACCAAAATTATAACAAATCACAACATTTTAACACTTACATGCTACACATAGTAAAGCAGAACATTTGTTTCAATAGTAGTGAATACAATTACATCTAATCAGTCACTAGAATTAAGACGGTTACACCAGTGCTCTTGAAAAGAGCGTTCTCTGGTGTCCTCGTATCCTTTCTTGGCTTCCTTTTTCTCAAATCATTGTCAATTTTCTATTTTGGAAGTGCTTTATCGGGCTTAGCCCCATCAACATACCTAAGATACTGCATAGCCTCTATGTCGACAATGACATTAGTTTTTTGTTTACATTGACAAAAACGGAAGCGTATTACTTGATTGAAATGATCGATTCAAAAAGCATCTTCTCGATTAATGTCTAGCGAAACCGTCGATAAGAACCGAATGTGACCGAACTGCATCGGTCAAAAACAATAACGATGACGTGTGCAAGCAGGTGCGTGTTGTTAAACCAATCGAATTTCATTGTTTTACAACTTACGGCAAGGTGTTTGTTCGCAAAATTGAAAAATAGATCTGCAAATATCAAGAACCGCTTACGATTTTTTTTATAAACTGTCAATCGGCTTCAATAATTTACATGCCCGGCGGGCCACAAACGTGAATTTTTGTTTGTGCCCGGCAGTAATTTTACTCGCCACGGGCAAGGCGTGTGCTAATTTCGAAGACTGATTGCTGCTTTTTCAAAATAATAAATACCATTTTGTTAATTTCTCAATCCAAACGCTTCGAATTTTATGTTAATTTGTGTATCGATCACGGCGAAGTCCAGAGACATTTGCGGAATGCAAATCGATTTTTTGATCCGACAACAGGTTTTTGTCATTCGGGCTTCTAGGAAAATTGGAATTTCCAATATGTTGCTATTTTTCATCCCAGTCTCGAGTAGGCCCAAAAAATATGATGAAATTATCGGTTTATTATGAACAAATAAAGTTGTTTTATTAATGAAAACGGCTTTCCACCAGTATTTCACAATAAGCCGGCCAGGATTTTTAACTGGTCCGACGGATCAACCAAATTTCTAGTTTCACTGGTCCTCCCTATTTTTTACTGACCCCGGGTCAACGGACCACTGTTAGTGTTGAGCCCTGGCTAAATAATTGAACTGCAGAATGCAATCGCAGATTGAAGAAATGAACTGTGCGCCAATTTAAAGACTATAAAATGTGCGACTTCAATCAAAGGCCATGAGAAAAACAATGACTCAAATTGTAAACTACAAGGTAATATCCTCCAAGATAATTTAAAGGGATGGTAAACTACAGTCATTTGTATACACACTTAAAGTTTCCACTACCAAATGACAAAAATGGCAATAAATTAGCCTACTCTTACTAGAAAACAGCCATGTGTGCTCTAAAAAGAACAAAAAGTACCAGTACATCATTGATTTTGTGTTAACGTAAACGGTGTCCATGTACATACTGTACAAATGTATTTTTTCAAAGTGAATGGCTATGTGTCGCTAAATGCGTGTTACTGGGGATTTCAAGTCTGTAATTGGATATTTTATAATGTGTTTTACTGTCAACTGTCCGACTTTTCACGGATTCACCCTACGAGTAGTCGAGTAATAAACATTGGACACTTGATGAGCATTTCCATTAAAAAAAACTGTGGATTTCCTGTTCTAAAATTATAAAGTCGGACACATGTAAATAAAGCGCTTAAATGATGCAACACCATTAAAAATGTATCAATGAATGTACTCGCCTTTTCACCAAAAATTGTCAAATTTCATCGGAATTGAGTGAGTTATTACGTGTGTCCGACTTACGTACTGCCCGAATTTACATACTAAACCAGTAACCTAGTTTACCTTATCTCAACGAACAGAAGACGTTTCCTTCGCTAAATCGACATTAACCTTACTTTCATCGTAAAAGAAGTTAAACAAATAGTCAGCACTTCTTTAAAATACATTATAAACACAAGTATTTTATATAAACACATATCGACACTTTTCTTCAAATAAAAACACCCGCCATTTTGTAGCAAATAATTTCATTGGTTGTCAGGAATCTCAACAATCAGCCAGTTTTTCTAATAACATAATCGCGTTTCGAAAAACTAATTCTACAAATCATTTTGTAAAATAAATCGGTGACAGATATTTCCTAAAAATAACATGAATAATATTATTGTGCTAAATATTACTGAAATATACACATTGCTTTTTTGCAACAGGTTACATTCAACTAAATATTAATTGTGATTCCAACAAACTGCACACGGCTGCTTTACATCGCAACTTCTGGACTTAATTATAAACGCTGCAATAATCAGGCAACAAAGTAAGTTTGTTTACACTAACACCGAAAGAAAATATGGCAGAAGGTCGGCGCTACTGTTGTGTTACTTGTTATGCCATACGAACGCTATTTCATACCGAAACAATGTTACTGCACAGTACTCCGTGTTTCTACTGAGTAATTACACTACCACTTCCACCACCACCACCACCACCGCCACTACTATTACTACTACTACTACCACTACTACTACTACTACTACTACTACTACTACTTCTACTACTACTACTACTACTGATTGTAGGCCAAACGGCACCCGGACAATCGGCACCCAGTGTATTTTGCATACGCGGAAGTCGGCGCCCTGTAATTTTTCGACCCGGACAATCGGCACCCGATTGAATTGTATACCCGGACAAACGACACCCTATTTAAAGTCCCGGTCATAGCTATATATGTGGACAGAATCGTAAGAAATTTTGTTTTTATTGAGGATATCATTGAAAATCCGGTTTAATTTTAATTTTAAATCGATTCACGCTTGTAATTGATTAAAACAAGCGACAACGGTTACACCTTTTTGAATTTGCAAATTCGGAATAAAAATCATATTTATGCGATGTAAGGAAAAACGTTTTCGCGTGAATAAAAATTCATTTGAGTCTTTCGACAAAATTATAATTTAGCGTGTAATTATGTTTTCTTTTGTTTTGGTGTGGGGGTGGTATAAAGCGCTAATCTCCGAATGGAACCACATGTGTCCTTAAAGAATGCTTTGAACTCAGAAAAAGAGCGATTGTTATCTTGTTTATATCCTGTATATTAGAACCCCAATAAATGGACCTGTCTGAGCGTCAAAATTATCAAGTATAAAATTTTAATCGCTGTTTATAATAGGACTCCCGTGGCTTACCGACTTACTTAGATGTAATAAGATATCTTAATTGATGATGAAAAAAATAAGCATAGGCATATAATTACATTTGTAAAGCTTCATGAGATATAATATAAACAACAAGGAAGGAGACGCTATCAAAAATACTGTGGAAATAAAATAAATTTAGACCTATATGAAACGGTTCATGTTCAATTAAAATGATCACTTCGAATACTTTAATTTACTGTAATAAAGGCACTCACAGTAAATGTAATCTGAAACATCTACGTATATGCAACTTCTCTACCACTACTGCTACCTCTACAACTATCACGTCCACCACCACCAGGCAGCACCACAACTACTACTGCTGATGCTGTTGTCGTTGCTGCTACTACTACTATATGACGACGAGGGCGACTGCTTTCATACGTATTCAACAAATCACGCTACCACACTTACTACTTCCTCGTTTATAAGTAAATTCGATTTTAGTTCGTATGTATGCGTTCAATTGTTTACTCAGAAATTTATAATAAATTAATGATCACTTTATCGTCCAATAAAAATGTGTTCTCTTATTAAAACAAGAACTATACTTCTTTTGATTATGGTGATAAAAGTGATTGTGACTATTGTCATACTACTACTACTACTGACTACTACTACTACTACTACTACTACTTACTACTACTACTACTACGACTAGTACTACTACTACGACTAGTACTACTACTACTACTAGTACTACTACTACTACTACTACTACTACTACTACTACTACTTCTACTACTACTACTTCTACTACTCCTACCACTACCACCACCACCACCACTACTACTACTACTACTACTACTACCACTACCACTACTACTACTACTACTACTACTTACTACTACTACTACTACTACTACTACTACTACTACTACTACTACTACTACTACTTCTACTACTACTACTTCTACTACTAAATTCACTAAATTTAAAGATGTTGAATTATCTTAATCATTATGATAATATGAACATGCTGTCCCCGACAAATCTGTATCACCAGCTTCGAATAGATTATTTTGATAATTGTCATCTTTTCTAAAGTGAATTTTGGAAACAACAATTTAAAGTGAAACAAATATACACAAATTTGAATGTGATTTTTTAATGTTGATAATTAAAAAGAATATGTTACGGTATATACTTGAACCCTAATTTCATTTAAAAAAACACAGACAGCCAACGTTGAGACACATGAAAAAAACTCTTATTGTATAAAATAGTATCAAATATAGCAAAGAATATTAGTTATTGGTCACCATATTAAATGGGCTTGGTCGATTTATTGGGAATAAACCACTTTATTCGCCTGATGATATTTTATGCCAACGACTAAAAAGGGGTGACCTTCAAGTTGAAATTATAGTTTCATAATAATCTAAACCATATTTATTGTTATTTCACAAACATTCCTCACTAATACTCACAAATAGAAGAAAACTTGAGTAGTTGACAGCAACCCCATTGCTGCAGTTGAGCTCGATAGGAACAGCTTGGATCAACACATATAATCTGTATTATCGTTAGCGACGTGATTTCTGTTAATTCTCTGTTATCACGCTGTGGTGACACGATAAACCAAAAAACAGGGCATATTGCGCTGTCCTATAAGGTTCACGCCCATTTGTGGCTGACCAATCTTTCAGCGCATGCGCACTGACTAAATGGCAAAAAACACTGCCATGGTTACAGTAATTAACGTAAACATGTATAAAGGACTTTTGTTTAGTCAATAAAACGATAAAATAATCCGCAATAAACATCAAATCTCTTAAATAATAGCGCAAATATATCATTTTTAGTGTCAATATTTTTTTAATTCATAAATATATTTTCTTCTTTATAAAATACAAATAAGTTATTAGCATCAGAGTAAACGTGATCGGAAGACTACATATATTTACTGACAGAGACGTAGATAACACGTTATATATCTATCTACGTCTCTGATACTGGAAAATCCCACAAACACATAAATAAGCCGTTTTTTTTCTTATATAAATGATAGTTAAACAATAATAACACATTAATTTATTTGATCATAATTATAAGTGGTGTGGATGTTGTTATTGTTCATCAGCGATCGAAAGTGTAAGCTTGAGGTTCATGCAATCAATTATAAAATAAAGCCCTCAAAAGCGGAATACATAACAATTGTTAAATGTTGTTAATTTTCTTCACTCACTCAACTCAGTCACTCAGTCACTCAGTCACTCAGTCACGCACTCACTCACACTCACTCACTCACTCACTCACTCACTCCATCACTCACTCACTCACGCACTTCACTCCATCCCTCACTCACTCACTCACTCACTCACTCAATCACGGCCCGACTCCCTCCCTCCCTCCCCCAGCCCCTCCCTCCTGCCTCCCTCCCTCCCTCCCTCCCTCAGTCATTATTAATTCATTCATTGCAACACGTTCATTCATTCATCATTCACATTCATTCATTCATTCACTTCATTAATCCATCCATCTCAATTCATTCATTCATTCATTCATTCATTCATTTCATCATTATTCATCATTTATTTATTTATTATTATTTATTTATTTAGTTATTTATTGATGGTATTTATTTATTTATGTATTTATTTATTTAGTCTTTATTTATTTATGTATTTATTTATGTATTTATTTATTATCGTGCAAATTAACTGTCTTTGCGTGTAATTCAAATCTCTTTACTAGAGACAAGGATCGATTGATATTGTACAATCAAGCATTTTATGATTAATAAACTATATATTTAATATGTTTTACGCAAGTATTTGGATTGCTTGTTTTCATGATGATGTTTTGTGCACTGCTGTAACGTACAATGGTTACACGTAATAGCCGATTATATATTTGCCGCTAATCGTTAAATACATTACTTGTGTAGCAGTTAATTCAACAACATTTTTTATTAATAATTCTTAGACATTGTATATTATAATAAACTGGCTAATATATACACTTAATCCTCTTATCCATTTCGGACTAATAGGTTCTTTTTTTAAATATGTGACGTATATTATTAAAACAACTGTTTCTATTTTGGCTTTAAAGTTTGGCTTAAATGACTGCTCAATATGCCAAGAGATGACATAGGGGTTATCATAAATTGTGTTTAATGGCCATATAATCATCTGCCACATGTGGTTTATGCAGGCGCCCCAAGTATAGGTCCCCTAATTTTATGACACCATTTTTTCTTTGTAGCTGTCTGGACAATAACGATCATAACATGATAATAGGTTTGAGATGAACGAATGTAATTGTGCAATTAACCCCGGGTTAAACATGATGAAACAAACACGTCTCACGATTGGTGTGAACAATTAAATACCAACAACAACCTTTTATTAGCATATATGATAACACAATGCTTTTTGCAACAAAACAGAAAGTTACGCAGTGTGTATAATTATATCAATAAATTGATTCAATAAGAGAATTAATTATGTTAAAAACAACAACAGTATAACAGCAGTAATCAATACAATTGATATCTTCACTGTAACTCGTGGAAATTGTAGATTTATTAAATTATACAAACATATTCAATGACAAATATCATTTAACATGGCTTAATCTTGTTTAATTATAAACTGATTGTCCCATATTAATACGCATACATTAGCAGTT